>NC_053489.1:380131883-380276883 GCF_905171775.1 Rana temporaria | reverse complement strand
CCCTCTCTGACTACACCGCCCTTAATGTTGAACCCCTATTTGCCCTTTTAAAATTGAAAAAAGCAGATATGGTCCCGTCTCCCCCTTGGGGTAATGGGCCGGATTAATCTGATCAAAATGATCCTTCTCCCCAAATTGCTCTACGTTTTTTGGCAGGCCCCTCTATATCTCCCTCCACGTACATTCAAAGCCATGGAGGCCATTCTCAACACTTTTGTCTGGGGTTCCTCCCGACACAAATTGTCCTGGCAGGTCCTGAAGTGCCCGGCCGACTTGGGCGGCGCTGCGCTCCCTGACCTGCTCCTCTACTACTTGGCAGCCCATCTCTCGCACCTTTTCCACTACAACCACTCTGACAGGGAACGGTACTCCGTCCTGGTCTGCTCGCATGCGCCGGGCCCTCTGTGTCACCCCTTCCAGCTGCTGTTCCGTGGGCCCCCCGTGGCCCTCCCCGGGCCGATGGGAGGGCACATGCTATTCCACCACTGCAAAATATGTCAGCTTGCTATGCGCTTCGGCAGGGCACCCTCCCCCCACTCCCACAACCCCCTCCTACCCGAACTTGCCTCTATCCCCGACCAGGGCCTGTGTAATAAAAAAATCCAAAACAAAAATTTGAACTAAAAGCCTCCAAGCCTTTGGGCCTGAAGGGAGCCATGTCTTCTTAACTAGGCAGGAAAAACAAAAACTGACCTGTGAGATGCAGACAGAGGGGTTATACCCAGTGGGCCCGCCCCCTGAGCGGGACTGTATGGTGTGTATGAAAAGTTTAACCTTTTGTATAAGTTTCTGCCTAGTCACTCCTAAAGGAAGGCCAATACCCACTATGTCAAGATTAAGGCTGTGTCCGTCCATGAACGAAAGAGAAAAGGAGGTTTCTGGCACACTCGAGGTACCAGACTCAATCCTGCCAAGACAGCAGGGAGAGAACTGGAGGGGAATTCTAGTGTAGATGTTACTGGCGCAAATGGGAAAAACTTAACTCTGTGTAGAGTGGTTTGTTGCAATCAAAACAAGTGTAACTCAATCTGTAGCGATTTACGCAAAATAAAACAGTGAAAAATATGGATATGAACTGGAGGGGCCACTTGTCGAGCCCCTTGGACAAACATACTCACCAGTAAACCAAGAGTCTCTGAAGAAAACAGCCAAGGCTGATATCTGCCCCTTAAAGGAGCTAAAAGCAAGTCTTTCATCTACTCTGCTTGGAAGCCAAAAATGTACATGAACGCCACTATCTTCCACATAGAGATGTAGGCCCTCCAAGTACGCTGGTAAAAGTTCTGAACAGATGACTTCCGTGCCCCCAGCATGGTGGAAATCACCGAACCCGACAGGCCTCGGTCACTTAGTATCCGACAGTCAATGACCAAGTCAAGAAGGTCAGCGACTGTAAGCAGGATGAAACGCAAGACCTTGCAATTGAAGGTCCTCTTGCATTGGCAGTCGCCAAGGAACCTCCGCCACCAGTCGTACTAAGACGGCGTGCCAGGAACACCAAAATGAATCTGGGGCAGTTAGACTACCTGGATCCTCTTGGCCTCTACTCTGCGAAGCAGACAAGGAAGAGAATTTGCAGGAGGAAGGCACAACATAGCCGATACTGTCTCCACAGGACCACAAACGCATCTGACGCGTCCTCCCAGGGATCTTTTGAACTTGGCCACAACCTCAAACCTTCTGATCGAATCGAGAGCCAGGACATCCACATCTGCTGATCCCCATGTCCTGTACAGGAGACGAAACACCTCCGGTATGGGTACCAAAGTCCATGGCCCAGCATATGAGGACTCAAAGAGTCCACCTGCTGGAGATCCATGCCCAGACTGTATGCGGGCGATAGAGCCAGTGCTTTTCGCTCTGCTCAGCGTAGGATGTGAGCGACAGCCTGCTACAGCCGCGACTATGCAGAGGTGCACTGCCTTAACACTTGAGGGAGCCCCCTGACCGGATCTGACAATCCAGGGACAATGGAGATGTGTCCCCTGTGGACAGGATCCCCGTTTGTCAGACTCAAAGCCTTGAAGGTGGATACCATGCAAAACCCCAGACTCGCATTCAAAAGTGCAGTGACCACCGCCAGCCTTTGAGGAGTCCAGAATCAAGCCCAGCCATTCCAAACGTCAAGTCGGAACCACACCGACTTCTGAAGGTTCAGTACCCAACCAAACCCCCCAAGAGTTTGACTGGTGATCGCCACATCCTCCCCTAATTCTGAGGCAGAAGCTGCTCTCAGATGGAGATCGACAAAATAGCCCATGATCGTGATCCCTTGCTGTCTCGGCAAGGCCAGGATCGGGGCCAAGCACTCTGGAGAAACTCCTGGTGCCGACACCAGGTCAAAAAGGGGAGCTACTACTTTTTAGTGCTCATTCCAGACTGCAAACCGCAGAAACCTCTGATGCATAAGGGGACTGTAATAAAAACGTCCTTGATTTTCAAGGATGAATCCCACGGATGGAGAACAACGACCACAGAGTGAAAAAGCTGCCCTCCTGACCTTTGTGCTCACCCAAAGCATATAAGGGCCCCAGGACCGGATCAAAAAACCTCCCGTCTTAGGGACTACAATACAGATTGTAGATTTCTTGAAATCTTTCCGGCTCCAGCACTGTCAATCTGTGCATCAGCAGGTCCTGCGCTGCCCCAAACAAGGCAGCCCCACGAGCCAGAAGGAGATGAAGGTTGGAGGAAAAAAATTCTGATTTGTGAACAAGAGAAAAACTTCATCTTGTACCCTGATGAAACCACTTCCCAGACCCATTGGTCGGAAGTAGGAAGGCCCACGAGCTGCAAACTCTGAGTTCAAAACACGGTGCAGCAATCTGTTCCCATTAAGGAAGCGTTAGTGACACCGGGGCCGTGGGCAACAGTGGCCGCAATGGAATGTTGCAGTCATTCCCATTCTTAACATATAAAATACCAAATAAGCCAGGCAGGAAGAAATCCTAGTGGCGCGGGTTGCCGTAACACCCATCTTATTGGGGATCCCACACCCAGTGGTAAAGTTCTCCAACAAGCGCCTCTTAGCGCAGACACGGAAGAGGCAAGAAAGCAGTTCCGCACCGTCCTAGGGTCCTGGTCCACATCTTCTGACCTACCAGAATAGGGGACATTTTCCACAGCAGACCCGAGTCTGAGTCAGAACTACACCCAGAAGATGGGTGCACCCGCACACCACATCCACCCTGGCAAAAAGGACCGCTGACGAGCACCCACAGCCACCTCAGGTGTAGGAGCACCGCTGCCAGGACAGGAATGTCTGGGGAAGAAGCGCCAGTATGACACCATACTGAGCCACTCATCTGGCCATAGGAACACAAGGTAAGTACAGCATCCCAACCACATAGTACATGGGGAGGGGGGGGGGAAAGCAGACAGGGAGAGAGAAGGAAGGGTGAGGGACCCCCTAATCAACCTCCCCAAGAATGCCCAGCAAGGTCATCCTGCCGAGGCAGGGGGACAGCTACTTACCCGTCCTGCGTTGCTTACGCTGGACGCATCCCAGACAGACCACCTTCCACGCAGTTACGGAGGTGACTGTTGACCCGGCACGCTGTGACTCAGACAGACATATAGCCTGGTCTTTTTTCCTTCCCCCAAAACATGTAGCTCACCGCCCACCCCTAAAGCGACGGAGGCATGTTGTGGATGACCCAGTGTGTAGCCAAAGTCGGCACAGGCTCGATGGACGAAACTGGAGGGGAGGGGGGGAGGGGGGACTACAAAGGATCCAGCCTGTCACCCAGTCGGCAGTTGATAGTAGATCGCAGGAACAAAAAGATTATGCTAGGCAGAAAAAAAAAAAAAAAAAACACACATACACTGAGCAGCTGCATGCAGGGGGGGGGGGGGGGTTGTACCCAGAGGGACCGCCACGGGGCGGTACTGTACAGGTTTGATGTTGTTTAACACATTAACATGATTTCTGTCTATTCCACTCCTGATAGAAAGCCAATACCCACTTTGTCAAGATTGCTGCTGTGTCCGTCCATATACGGAAGAGAAAGCAATATTGTGTGCTTTTTGCTATAATAAAGATCCCCAATTTTTGGGGATAGCTACAGGCATCATTCAGATATCCATCTTTTCAGCCGTTGAGTCTGTGCACCATAAGAATGATTGATCATAGTGGCAGTTCAGCCGCTTGATCGCTCTTACAGGCGACAGGTGGGGACAGCTTCTCCGGGCTCTCCCGTGCCATCAGGGGCCCGGAGAACGAATAGTCCGGCGCCGGCTCACAACGATAGAGATTTCCGGTGACCAGTCATCTCTATGACCGTCGGAGGCCCGGGTGCAATGTTATGAGGTCACACCCGGGTAAACGGAAGTAAACAAAGCCGCGATTACAGCCGTCAGCATGAGATCTCTGATTTTTTATTTTTTTTCCCCGATCTCATGCTTTCCAGCCTGGAGGAGAAATGTGGGGCTTTGACCCCGCATCTCTCCATAAAGGACCTGTCACAAACCATTCCTATTACAAGGGATGGCTTACTTTTTTTTTTTACACACTAAAAAAAAAAAAAAATGCCCCTGTTGCTCAGGCTCAGAAGCAAAACACACACACACGCAAGTCCCGTCCACATATGCAAACCCTGTCCAAACCACACGTAAGGTATCGCTGCGTGCATTAGAGCATGTGCAGCAATTCTAGCACTAGACCTTCTCTGTAAGTCTAAACTGGCAACCTGTAAAAAAATAAAATAAAGGGTTGACTATGGACGAGCGCGTTTGGCACCATTTCACGAGTGTGCACAATTTGAAAGCGCGACACCTGAAGTATCTATTTACTCTGCGTAACATCTTTCACATTATACAAAAAAAATTGGGCTAACTTTACGGTTTTCATATTTTTTTAATTCATGAAACCGTTTTTTCCCAAAAATAACGTGTTTGAAAAGTTATTGCGCAAATACTGTGCGAGATAAAAATTTGAAATGACCGCCACTTTATTCCCTAGGGTGTCTGCTAAAAAATATATATATCTATATCGTTTGGGGGGTTCTGAGTAATTTTCTAGCAAAAAAAAAAAAAGAAAAAAAAAAGGGTCCCCATAGACTCCCATGTTAAACGGTCAAACTTTGGGGAGCGATTGACGGCCTTCCATAGATGCCAGAGAGCCCTCCTTTGTATGGGCATGTAGCTACACTCCTCCTCTACCCATGTACCTAGTTTGGTCAACAGAGAAAGTAAGGACCGGGAGAATTGAATTTTTGAAGCCGAGCACCGACCGCCATAGACTCCAATGTTAATCGGTTCGGCGGTCGGTTGTGTCTGGGCTACGGTACCGTCTCGGGTATCGGTTCCCTTGACTATCCCTTCGGTACCTGAGTCGGGAAGGACTGTGGCTACCACCTCTCGGTGTCTGTGTAATTTTAGGACCCATGGGCGAACCGGTGGGTTACGAAGTTTTTCCCGGGCCCCCGGTAACCGAATTTGGGCCTTAAAAATCCAAGGGTGATCTCATTCTGTTGGAAAGGCTTGCGGAAATCTAATGAGACCACCCAGAGCTGGCTGGGGTGAACAGTTTTCGAGCTATACCGTTTCAAAGTGCGGTTTTCCAGTTACCGGAACCTTCCCGTGGTGGTACCGAGCCCAAACTCGGTGGGTGTCTTCCCCCATATGTCCCCTACAACGTAGGGGACATATGGCAAGTTTGGCAAGTTTGTGACCCAAGGTTCCGGATCACGAATGACCTGAGTGGAGGGTCCCCAGGTCGAAGCTGTATCTTTCCAGTGGAAGGCGGTAAAGGCAGGGGTTGTGGTGTAAACGAGCCCTAAAAAACA
Source organism: Rana temporaria (assembly GCF_905171775.1). NCBI lineage: Eukaryota > Metazoa > Chordata > Amphibia > Anura > Ranidae > Rana > Rana temporaria. The sequence continues at coordinate 380,271,097 of NC_053489.1, read as the reverse complement.
GAAGCCAGAGCGAACTGTGCGCTGAACCGGTCTACAGACCCATCCATTATCCGGTGATGTGAAGGGTGGGGCTTTGATGTAAAGGGTGATTGGACTGAGGTCACTGCTTTAAAGAGGTGATTGTAAGGTGATGTGAAGGATCTGAGTTATACAAATGTGCAATTCAGACCTCTGCTGGAAGAAAATCTTACTGACACGACATAGTGAATTTTAATTCGGTGTCGGTCCAGGGATCTGGTAGAGGTAGATCCTGACTTGCATGGTCATGATGATGCCGATCCTGGACCAACTCTGTAATGGCAGCAGAGAGCAGATTTCAGCCCACTGTCTGCTGAAAACAAAACTGCACTCCTGTGGTTGAGCTTTGGCTGTACTTCGGTCATCTTTGCGTAGAACTCTCAAATTGCTCCAATAACCACAGCAATTTCGTAAGTAAACCCAATAACGATTTTCATCCCGTGACAACCTAGACCAATGTCACGATGCATATACCATATCTGGCCAATGCCCCCAGAAGCTGTAAATAAGTGAACTAGACACCGCTACTCCAGGTCGAGACTGACCTCACCAGTACAGAGCTCAGGCATACTCAAACCCAGCTAAACTATTCCGTTATAAAAAATAAAAAAAAAAAGCAGACAGTGAATTATTGTGGTAACAGCATAAGGCCCCTTTCAGACGGACGGCAGTTTTGCCGCAATTAAAAGCATGTACATTTTTAGTGAAATTCAAGGCCCTGGGTACTGCGATTAGCTGCATTTGTACATTGCGGTTACATGCAGCCGCATTTAGCTGTGGTAGTCATTTACATAGCAACCCTTTTTATTTATTATGATGTGCTTGCTGTTTTTTTTTTGTTCTCACGCTGCTATCCGCAGTTGACACAAAAGACTGATTACCTGCGGTTAAGTGCATATAGCTGCGCTAAATCGCACCTGGACGCATTCAATTCTATTTTTTTCTATTCTAACCAAACCGCATCTAAAAGTTGTGTGTGAATGGGGCCATAGGAAAGCATTGTGTGTTTTTAGCTGCGGTAGAAAACTAGAAAATCTGCAGCTAAAAGCACCATTTTATCCGTCCGTGTGAAAAGGGACCTTACTCGCCTAGTATATGTGCAGCTGGATAGCTTGAGAAAAGGTTTATTCCTGCGCTCATTACTAATAGTATACATTGGTCCAAGGTGGACCAATGTAACCATGTACAAAATAACCACACCTGGATTTTTTCCAAACATTATTATTCTCATACTTTACTCAGATATAAAAAGCAATAAAAAATAAATATAGTAGTGAAAAACTATTGTTTGTACATTTTAAAGCAGCTTTTAGCCAATTAACTTACGTCTCATGGGTCCCATAAAAAAATATAGCATACTTGTTTGGAGGAGGTTTCACTGCTCCATCTCTGATATCATCAATCTAAAAAAATAAAGAAGGGGGAGGGAAGAAGGGGGGTGGGGGAGAGGCTTCAATCAAAAACCATTAATTAAAAAAAAAAAAAAAGGATATGCAGCTATATACATTTTGTTTTACACCCGTTCACACACACACACACACACCAAAAAAAACAAAAAACACACACACAACAACCTTGCACTTACCCTCTTACTGGCTATTGGGATTTATAATATTATAACTAAACCAGCAATCAAGATTACCTAAACTGGACAAGCTCGAGCAACCCAACCCCAAGAGGTAAACCCGCGGTCTTTTTAGGCCGTTCCTGACCAGACCGCTTTAACGCTCAGATTTCCTAAACCCTGACATGCAAATTGAACCTAACCCGTGCCGGCCAGTGTGGATATCCTTTCATCTTGGCGAACACCAAGTCCCCCGGTTTAAAAGTAACCGGCATATTTCGTACTGCTAGCAACCAACACTCTTCAATCCACACTACAGCGGTAAGGTTTCCTAGCCGGAAGTACCACCCCTACTACACCAATTGGGTCTCAGCTCTGCCAATCTCGCAGTTGTCCTCTCGGTGAACGGAACTCTGCGTAGGGACTTCCGTGTGCTGCTGTTATTTTCTGCCATGAGTATTGCGCTTTATTTTACAGCCAGGTAACCCAGCGTTTGCTACTAATAATATGCAGAGGGTGTGATGTATTGTTTACAAGCCTTTTTCTGTTTCATTTGTTTAAGTGCTTTTCTGTTTTCTTTTTAGTTAAATTTAGGATCATCTGGGCCATCCTGTATCCTGCGCAATTATGAAAAAGCTATTTCAGGGCGTTAAAACTGACATGAAATTTAAGGCTGCAGGACCCGGTCACCGATTAAACGAGCAAAGGAGGTAGTCCATATATTTATATACATATTATAATGCAACTCCAGTCTTTTGTATTGTTGGTCCGTTATCTTCATTGATATAAACAAGAGCAATCTGACAATAAATTAAATACATTTTAAGCTGGTCATGCACTTGAATGTACAACAAAAAAAAAAGAATCTGGTCAGGCACATTCTTTGAACATTCTTGCTTGCTGTCAAAAGCCAAAAACATAGCTAAACCTATCTGTTTAACACTGCTTATAATTGCTCATAACTGAACTGTCAAACAGGCCCGGACTGGCCATAGGGCGTATGCCCGGTGGGCCGTGTTTCCCCCCCAGTACACTCTCAGCTGGGAGTTGGAGCCGCACTCGAGTGACAGTGACACCCGTTGGCACACCGGGGGGCCAGGACCCGCAACAATCCCCTTCTCCCTGGCACGGTGGCCACGGCTCTGATGATCTGATCAGTCTTGGCTGTCTCACACAGCCGAGCAGAGTGAAGCTGCCCCCCCTCCTTTATGTCTACACAGGGGGAGGGGACCCAACATGCAGTCCCGCGGTTATCTGAGGTACATTATGGGTCTGAAGGGGGGTTCTGTACTGTAGGGAGGGGGTCTGTATTGTAGGGGGGGGTCTGTACTGTAGGAAGGGTGGTCTGTACTGTAGGGAGGGTGGTCTGTACTGTAGGGAGGTCTGTATAACATGCAGGGGGTCCAAAACTGTTAGGGGGTGTCTATGTAACAAACTGTGGGGGATGTGTAATGTAAAGGGGTCCAGAGGTGCAAGGTGATGTGTAATGTAAAAAGGTCCAGAGGTGCTGTGTAATGTAAAGGGGTCCAGAGGTGCAAGGTGCTGTGTAATGTAAAGGGGTGCAGGGTGCTGTGTAATGTAAAGGGGCCCAGAGATGCAGGGTGATGTGTAATGTAAAGGGGTCCAGGGTGCTGTGTAATGTAAAAGGGTCCAGAGGTGCAAGGTGCTGTGTAATTTAAAGGGGTCCATAGGTGCAGGGTGCTGGAACCCCACATCCCATTATTAACCGCCGCCATATGTAATGATTTTAAAGCCTCATGTATATTGTGTTTGGTTAGTCAACGTAAAATCCTGGTGATTTTGGGTGCCTGGGAGGCACAGGTGCAGTGTCTAGCCCTGTTGCCAGCAGCCTGTTAGAATCTACAACAGGCTGAAATCTGCAGCAGGACATGCATCACTGAATGCATCTTGGTTTCCACTTGTGTGACTGCAAAGTTGCATGACAAGCCGTACCCCACGATTTCCAATGAGTACCGTTCATATCTGTGTGACTTCAAAGTAGTCCCTGCACTACTTTGGTCATACTTTGATGCGACTTGAGGTCCAGGACCTCAAAAATACTCAGGCATTGCTTCAAGTCGCATCAAAATTGCGCAAATTGGGGTTGCAACAGTGCAAACAGAGCCTTGATGTTCAGCCACTGCATGCTTCAGTAGTGTTGTCATAGATCTTGAAAGGCTGCAAACAGCAGGGCTGGACGCTGCACCTGTGTCTCTCAGGGGCCCAAAAATACCAAAATTTGATGCAGACTAGCCAAACTTTTGCACGTAGACCACTTTTGTTAGGGAAAAAATCAATCCTCTATGGGTGATCAATGTTCATTGGAAAGTTTTTTTTTTTTTTTTTTTTTTTTTGTAACAGATAGTGTTGCAAAGATTTTAGCAGACTTTGTGCAGATTCCTACTTGTTGTTGCTGTGAGGGAATAGCTTTTTATTTCACCAGACTGAGGCTCCATTCACATCTATGCGACAAAACGCCCGACGCCGGACGCTTCTGCCGCTAGAGGGGAGAATTCCCATTGCTGTCTATGGAGATGGTTCACATCTCATAGACGCCGAACGCCTGTCGCCTGAAAAAAAGTCCCGGACCCTTTTTTTCAGGCGACATTGGCGTTCGCCCATTGACAGCAATGGGAATGCTTTGTCAAAAAAAAAAAAAGTTTCACACTCGCGGCACATTATGCCGCCTACGCCGTTGTCGCGGAGGTGTGAATGGAGCCTGAATGCATACTTGTTCTGAATGGGAGGGTCTTGTTCATTGTTGATCAGCTGATGCACTTTCTGTGTTCAAATAAGAAAAGCTTTCTTTACAAATTATTAACCCTTGGAGTATCTCACCAAAACATTTCTATTGTATCTTAAAGTCTGAATTTTATTGGTGCAGACTTGTGTGAAAATCAGTGAGCCAATCACACAAGCATACAATTACATTGTTGTAGGCCTTCTGTAACCCAGCTCTGTACAGAATGCCACCAGGTTGTCATATTGCATTGCATTGAATTTTACAGAAAATTACAGCACTGCAGATTTGACATAAAAGGTCATTTATAGAAGCATTTAATTGTGACATGACTTGTGTAGCATTTTCTTATGCTAGTATATGTATGTATGTATGTATGTATGTATGTGTATATAATTATAAAAAAAATATAATATATGTGGGGTACAGGTAGCCGGTACAAAGCTTCCTGGGATAGGCAGTCTCTCAGGCACAGATACCAAATCCAAGAAGGTAATCCTCAGCTCTCGGGTGCTGCCGCCACCGTCTTCGGTAAAGGGAAGGCTTCACTTCCTGGTTCCCTACTGCGCATGCGCGACTTGCTCTTTGTGATCCGTGCTGTCTTTTGGGACCTGTGTGTCTCCCAGAAGACAGTGGGAGGACGGATAAGGTGTCGGAAGTGGTGTAGATAGCCACGGATAGCTTGGGTATCTATGCCCGAAAGTGGGAGCAAAATACCTGTATTAGACAGGTATTTGCTCCCCTCCACCCTGAAAGGTGCCAAATGTGACACCAGAGGGGGGGAGAAATCCGAAACGTGGAAGTTCAGTTTTTGTGTGGAACTCCGCTTTAAAGTGGTTGTAAACCCTGTAACACCACTTGTACCTACAGATAAGCCTATAATAAGGCTTACCTGTAGGTACTTGGGCCCGGATTCACAAAGCACTTAAGCCGACGTATCTCGAGATATGGCGCGTAAGTGTAAATATGCGCCATCGTATCAATGCGCCGTGGCCACAAAACTAGATACGCCTGAAAATAGGCTTCATCCAACCGACGTAACTTTTCTACGCCGGCGTATCGTAGGCGCATATTTACGCTGGGCACATTTGCCGCTCCCATTGATTTTCTATGCACATATGCAAATGAGGGAGATACGCTGATTCACGAACGTACTTGCGCCCGGCTCATAATATACGCGGTTTGCGTAAGTCGTACGTCCGGCGTAAAGTTAAGCCCCATATATGAGGCGCAAGTCATGCTAAGGTATGGACCAGGGAACACAGCCGTCGTATTTTACGTCGTTTAGGTAGTACGTGAATAGGGCTGGGCGTAGGTTACGTTCACGTCGTAGGCAGTGATCCGTCGTATCTTAGGGAGTAATTCCGATGTGATTCTGAGCATGCGCACACACAGGGATACGTACTTTTCTGGCACTCGGCCCATCATTTGCATGAGGTCACGCCTCATTAGTGATCCGTCGTATCTTAGGGAGTAATTCCGATGTGATTCTGAGCATGCACACAGGGATACGTACTTTACTGGCGCTCGGCCCATCATTTGCATGGGGTCACGCCTCATTAGCATGGCTCACGCCCACTTCCATCTACGACGGCTTACGCCGAGGGAACCCAGCGCAGTTTGGGAGGCAAGTGCTTTGAGAATTTGGCACTTGCCTCTCTGCGCTACGTCGTCGTAGCGTATATTAGATGCGCCAATGTATGTGAATCCGGGCCTTACAGTTTAGGAGCTATTTACTATATACGCTTGCACCAACGTCATTGGCGCATGCACACTGAAGAAACGGCTCGATCATATGCACATGAGTGACGTGATTGCTGGAGCCCGCAAACCCGGAAATATCTCTGGGAGACATGTTGCCGCTCACAGCATTGTACAGGGACCGCTGCAATCTAAGGTCAGTATTTCATAATGAGCTAGTTTGCATGTTTTTTTTTTGTTTTTTTTTATATATATATTTTTTTTTCTCTTTCGTCCATGGATGGACACAGCTTCCTTATACTCTTGACTGTTAGACTGTTCCGTCTATTAAGAGAGGACTAGGCAGACATGGTAATGGTTAAAACATGTAAACTTTAGCAAAGCTGAAACAGGGGGTAGTAGAGGAGAAGGACCTGGCTCCCCTTGGGCCCATGGTCCTGAAGAACTTTCATTTTTAAAGATTTTATTTTTTTGATCCTGAGATGTTCTATCAACTGCCGGCTGGGTGACAGGCTGGATAATATAGATCATTGTAGTTCCTGGGGGGGGGGGGTCGATTAGGGAGTCTTGTGTCCTGCCTTTCCTCTCCTCCACCATACATAGGCCACTGTTTTTTCAGCCTTCTCGTCCACGTCAGGGTCCCTCAGCGCTGATTTTCTTTAAATTGGCGCCATTTTCTTGTGGCCGCGCTGCTGCTATTGAAATGCGTCTGGCGACCATTTTCTTGTAGCCGCACTGTGTTGCAGCAGGCGGCCATTTTTTAGAAGCTTGCACTCTTTTTCCTGAGGCGGCAGGTGGCCATCTTGGTGTTGTTTTAAACAGGTTTTGGCCTCTAATGCTGGAGTGACTTTCTGAATGGCGCGAACAGCGCAGTTTACCTCAGAGACACTCAAACACACACAGGGGCTGATTTACTATGCTCTGTGCGCTGCGCTGGTTCATGCCTTAATTAGTGCGCCGGGCGAAGCCTTAATTAGGCGCACGAACCAGCGTAGCAGCCGGCGCATTGAAAGTAATATGTAAAGCCGCGCCGAACTCCCTATAGAAGTCTATGGGAGAAATCAAAAGTGTTCATTTTAAAGGCTAATCTGCAAGTTTTGTCCTAAAAAGTGTTTGGGGACCTCAGTCCTGCCCCAGGGAACATGTATCAATGTTTTTTTTTTTTTTTTTTTAAACGGCCGTTTTTTCGGGAGCAGTGAAATTAATAATGCTTAAAGTGAAACAAAAAAAGTGAAATATTCCTTTAAATTTCGTACCTAGGGGGGGTGTAATGTCAGCATGTGAAATAGCGCATTTTTACCGCACTTAGAACTGTCTCTGCAAAAAATGACATTCTGAAGGAAAAAAGCCATTTTAAATTCACACGCGGCTATAATGAATTGTCGGCTCCCGGCAATTCTAAAGGGATTCATTCATAAAGGAAAAAAAAAATGTGTAGGGGGTCCCCCAAATTAAATTTCCAGGCCCTTCAGGTCTGATATGGATATTAAGGGGAACCCCGCCGTAAAAACCAAAAAAAAAAAGACGTGCGGTTCCCGGCAAATATCCATACCAGGCCCTTCAGGTCTGGTGTGGATTTTAAGGGGAACTCCACCCCAAATTAAAAAAAAATGGCGTGGAGTCCCCCTAAAAATCCACACCAGACCCTTATCCGAGCACGTTAACCTGGCCGGCCGCAGAAAAGAGGTGGGGACAGAGTTCAGCCCCCCCCCCTCTCCTGAACCGCACCAGGCCACATGCCCTCAACATGGGGAGGATGTCCCCATGTTGATGGGGACAAGGGCCTCATCCCCACAACCCTTGCCCGGTGGTTGTGGGGGTCTGCGGGCGGGGGGCTTATCAGAATCTGGAAGACCCCTTTAACAAAGGGGACCCCCAGATCCTGCCCCCCCTATGTGAAATGGTAATGGGGTACATTGTACCTCTACCATTTCACCACAAAAAAAATGTCAAAGTGTTAAAAATGACAGTAGCCGGTTTTTGACAAATCTTTTAATAAAATCTTTTTTTATTCTTCCATTCGGGTTTCTTCCGCTGCTTCTTTCTTGGGTCTTCTCGTCCACATCTTGCCCGACGTCTTCTTCTATCTTCTCCGTCCGTCCTTCAGCCTTGTCGTCTGCCCGGTGTCTTCTCCTATCTTCTTCTCCTTCCGTCGGCCTCCTCGTCCGCATCTTGTGTCTTCTCCTGTCTTCTTCTCGGTCCGCCAGCCTTCTCCTCCACATCTTTTTCTTCCCCGGACGCAGCGCTTGAATTTGAATTGGCCGCCGTGTTCCGCTCCTGGGACCCGCCCCCCTCTGACGCCACAAGTAAACTCCTTAGAAGGTCATGTGCATCAGAGGGGGCGGGGTCACAGAGTGTCACACGGCGGGGGAATTCGATTTCAAGCGCGACGTCCGGAGAAGAAAAAGCTGCCGCAGCTTCCAATTGAAGTTCCCGACGTGTCACACTCATGTGACCCCGCCCCCCTCTGACGCACATATGCCACACACGGACTTTCATATGAGTTAACCTGTGTCGTCAGAGGGGGGGCGGGTCCCAGGAGCAGGAACACGGCGGGATCTTCAATTTCAAGCGCAGCACCCAGAAGATCAAGCAGATGCGGGACGAGAAGGTCGACGGACAGAGAAGAAGATGGGAGAAGACGGCAAGATGTGGACGAGAAGACCCAAGAAAGAAGCAGAGGAAGAAACCCGAATGAAAGAAGAAGAAGGACCAGCGGAAAGAAGATTTTATTAAAAGAATTGTCAAAAACCGGCTACTGTCATTTTTAACACTTTTGTCACTTTTTTGGGGGTGAAATGGTAGAGGTACAATGTACCCCATTACCATTTCACACGGGGGGGGCCGGGATCTGGGGGTCCCCTTTGTTAAAGGGGTCTTCCAGATTCTGATAAGCCCCCCGCCCGCAGACCCCCACAACCACCGGGCAAGGGTTGTGGGGATGAGGCCCTTGTCCCCATCAACATGGGGACATCCTCCCCATGTTGAGGGCATGTGGCCTGGTGCGGTTCAGGAGAGGGGGGGCGCACTCTGTCCCCCCCCTCTTTTCTGCGGCCGGCCAGGTTAACGTGCTCGGATAAGGGTCTGGTGTGGATTTTTAGGGGGACTCCCATTTTTTTTTAAATTTTGGGTGGAGTTCCCCTTAAAATCCTCACCAGACCTGAAGGGCCTGGTATGGATATTTGGGGGGACCCCACGCCATTTTTTTTTTGTTTTTTACGGTGGGGTTCCCCTTAATATCCATTCCAGACCTGAAGGGCCTGGTAATTTAATTTGGGGGGACCCCCATACATTTATTTTTTTTTAGTTTTAATGAGCAACGCCTGTATTCTTTATAGCCATGAGTACTTTAAAATTACTTTTTGTTTTTCACTTCAGAAATGACGGGGGCGGGGGGCAGGTGCAATTATGTGTGGGAAAATTATATTTTGTTCCTGGGAAATTACTCAGGACCCCCAAACATTATATATAATTTTTTAGCAGACACCCTAGGGAATAAAGTGGCGGTCATTTTTTATTTGATTTCCAACGGTATTTGCGCAATCATTTTTCTAACGCCTTTTTTTTTTGGCCCAAAAAAAAAAACACGGTCCATGAATTAAAAAATAACAAAACAGTAAAGTTAGCCCAATTTTTAGGGATAATGTGAAAGATGATGTTACACCGAGTAAATAGATACCTAACTTGTCACGCTTTAATATTGTACACACTCAGGGAATGGCGCCAGGGAGGTCTAGGGCTAGAATTATTGCTCTCGCTCTAACGCATGCGTCAATACCTCACATGTGTGGTTTGAATGGTGTTTACATATGTGGGGACTTACATGCATATTCGCTTCTGAGTGCGAGCTTCTAGGGACAGGGCCGTTTTTTCTTCTTGCACTTATTTGTCACTTTTTTTGATTTCGGATCACTTTTCTTCCTATTACAAGGAATGTAAACATCCCTTGTAATAGGACTAGTGTGTGACAGGTCCTCTTTATGGAGAGAGGCTGGGTCAATAAGGCTGGAAAGCATGGTCTAAATAAGCCCTAATATGCAGTAGTATATTTAGGTTTTGTGCTGCCCTAGGCCTGACTACATTTCTGCACCTCCTAATAGAAAAATGACCCACAACTTCCTGTCAAAGCCACACCCTGTTTTTGTATCACCTGCCCAGGAATTTTCAGGGCACACACACACACTAGTTCTGGGGGGGGAGGGGGTTACTGGACTCCCTTAATTTGCATAGTTTTTCTCTCACTTCCTGTTTGGCTATGGGGCAGGAAGTGAAGGCAAATCTCCCCAATTGGACACAGATAATACAAAATAAACTGACAGGGCCTATAACCCTCCCTCACTCTATCCAAAATTAAAGAAAATAAAAAGTGTTGATTATAGTTCTAGTCAGGGGCGGACTGACCATTGAGTCACTCGGGCACTGCCCGGGGGCCCCATCAGGGTTGCCAGGCTCAGTAAAACCAGGGACAGTATGTAAAAATCTGTGTTTTTTTTAGATCTGTCCCTGATATGTCCGAAACTGACATGCTTTTAATGTGAATATCCCAAGATTTTAGCTGCCCTGCCTCTGCACTGCTTCCTGGCGTGGTGGCCATCTGTAAGCCAGAGGGGCCCCATAATCTTCTATTGCCCGGGGGCCCCATGAGTTGTCAGTCCGCCCCTGGTTCTAGTTTAAGCACAAATGTCATAGAGTTTTATTGAGAGGCCTAAGAAAATATAACCATGCCAATAGGCCAGGATACAGCGTTGCTAATATGTATGAATGTGTGTGTTAGAGCACCCCACAAACACCACCCAATGTTAACTTAAAAATTATTAATTTGCAAATAAGTATTATCTGCTCATTTTTTGGGGAATGTCTGCACCCCTGATAGTGACAACATTTGTGAGGTGTCTTCACCCTTTCTAATTCAAATTCATTCACTTCCTGTCACATAGCCAAACAGGAAGTGAGGGTAAAACCTTACTAATATCTTTTCTTGGGGACACAGAGATCAATCTAAATAGTTTCCCATTATGTAAATTCCACTCTAGCATTTTGCTGTGTACATCCCAAATTATTAGGGATCTTGGACTTTGGGGTCCATTTACTAAAGGCAAATCCACTTTGCACTACAAGTGCAAAGCAAGGAAGAAAACAAAACAACTTTGCTTCTACAGGATTGGATGTTAAAACCATCAGTGCTTCCTCTCTGATTTTCAGCAACTATGCTTGTACTTGCAGAGTGGCTTTGCCTTTACTAAACCCCAAACTAAATAATCATTTGGGGCAGGGATCCTCAAACTACGGCCCTCCCGCTGTTGTAGAACTACACATCCCATGAGGCCTTGTAATGCACTGACATGACTAGGCATGATGGGAATTGTAGTTCCTGAACAACTGGAGGGCCATAGTTTGAAGACCCATGATTTGGGGTGTACACAGCAGTGCTGGAGTGCAATTTGCTTAATGGGGACACTAGTTAGATTGACCTGTGTCCCCAAGAAAAGACACTGGTAGGGTTTTAACCTCACTTCCCGTTCAGCTGTGTGACAGGAAGTGAAGCCAATTTTAAGAAAAGGGACACAAAGCTCAACCCCCAAAAAAACACAAGCAGGGGTTCTAACACTCACTTGGCTTCCCTCAAACACCCACAATTAGAATAGGATTGCCTTGCGCTAGATTTAAGCACAGTGCTGTAAATCAGCACGTCAAGCCTGTCCACCAATAGCAAACCCCCCCCCCCCCCCCCCCCCCCAGGCCATGTTTGCAGGTTTTCCTTCATCTTGCACATGTGCTTTAAAAGACAGTCTGGACAGCAATTCTTGATAAGAGAAATCCACAAAACATGTCCTGTCGGGGGGTACTTGAGGGCTGAGGACCACTGCAGAAAAAATAATATACTTACCAGTTTGTCTTTAATTTCCTCGAGATTAAACATGGCAAACATTTCATGCCTACACACCAGGAAAGAAGCTTAGACAAAAATCACACATAATTTGTTAGGCCCAAACCGATTTCAGCTGCAGCTGTCAAAATATGTAGCATGAAAAAGTAACAAAAGACAAACTTCAAAATTTTAAAGTAATTTTTATTGGTCAACAAAACAAGGAAAGCAAAAAAAGACAAACAAACACACACAAAAATACATTTCAAAAATCTAAATAAACATAGTTTTAACCTCGCAATATCTTCACACATTTTTCATAAAATAAGGCCACAGAGACAAATACATCAAAGTGAACATCATTTAAAAATAAACAAAAACCATTGGTAAAATAAAAAAAACATGCAACAAACCACATTTGTGTTTAGCAACAGCATTTCTGCCAGCCTGCCCCTTCTGAGGGCAGCTGAGGCTGGGTTCACACTACGGTTTTCCCGTCCGTCAGCCGCATACGATTTATATGGTAAACCGTATGCGGCTGAAACGGACGGGAACGTATGGAACCGCACACATGTGCGTTTTCCATTAACATTAATGTTAAAGGAAAACGTATGCGTTTGCCATACTGTTTTAAAAACGACCGCAAAACCGTGGTTGAACACGGTTTTGCGGACGTTTAAAAAACGTTTTGCCAGCAAATCGTACGCACCCGGATGCATCTGAGTGCATACGATTTGCAATGCATTCTCTATCTATACGTTTTCCCGTCCGGGCCCGTACGTTTTCAATACTGAAATCGTATGCGGCTGACGGATGGGAAAACCGTAGTGTGAACCCAGCCTAAGGAATGATCGATATAAGCTTTTTATAACATTGCTAGTAATGAAGCAATTGAAATCACATGAACAAATTGCAGTCTCTAGTTTGGGTGAGCTTGTAATTGCTTACACCTGGTATTAACCCAACCATGCTTCTATGACCATCCAAGTGATTTTCACCTTTTAGGCTTCATTTCCACTGGCGTTTTTACAGCCACTGTTGTTAGGCTTTTTTACAGCTTAAAAACGCCTGTCCATGTTTATTTTGTAAAAAAAAAAAAAAAAAAAAAAAAATTTTTTTTTTGTGAGCTGCAGCTTTAAAAATGCCGCGGTCACGTTTTTGAGCGTTTTTTAACGTCTGGCGTTTTTACAGCTCTACTCTGGAGCTTCAGAACGCCCTGGTCCCGCGTTTTTTTTACAGCTCAAAAACGTCTATGCCACTTGCAGCTCAAAAACGCCTATGTGGGAATGAAGCCATAGAATAACATGGACAGGCGTTTTTAAGCTGTAAAAAACGCTCAGAAACGTGGCTGTAAAAACGCCAGTGGAAATGAGGCCTAAAAAAGAAAGGATTTTTTTTTCTAAGGCTGGGTTCACACTACTACACTACTTTCATCCTACTTTGCTCTGTGTTCAATGTTTCCCTATGAGAGCGTCTTGTAGCGTCCTACACAAGTCGGTCCGACTTTGAAAATGCTCCCTGTACTACTTTTGGTCCTACATTGATCCTACTTCAGGCCCATTGAATATCATTGAAGTCGGACCAAAGTAGTATCCTGTTCATGAAAGTAGGATGGATGTAGGACCAATGTAGCAGAGCAAAGTAGGATGAAAGTAGTGTAGTAGTGTGAACCCAGCCTTAGTGTCTGAGCAGACTCAGTTCATCACACATGTAGGAACAAAGCTGCAATGGCATGAGAGCTTTTTTTTCCCCCTGATCTGATGCTTTCCAGCCTGAAGGGGAGGTGTTAGTGAATTATTACGTAACAAAACTAAAGAATAATAATTAAAATGCCCCTGTCCCTAAAGACAGAAGTGAACACGCACATTTAATAATCTATTTGTGGGAAAAAAAAGGTTGCCAATTTTGTTTGGGAGCCACGTCGCACAACTGCGCAATTGTCAGTTAAAGCGACGCCGTGCCGAATCACAAAAACTGGCCCGGTCATTGACCAGCAATATGGTCCGGGGCTCAAGTGGTTAAAAATTAACAAAACACTAAAGTTAGCCCAATTTTTGGTGATAATGTGAAAGATGATGTTACACCGAGTAAATAGATACCTTACATGTCACGCTTTACTATTGAAAACACTCCTGGAATGGGGCCAAAATTCAGTACTTGAAATTCCCCATAGGTGACCTTCTTTTTTTTTTTTTTTTTTTCAGGTTACCAGTTTATAGCTACAGAGAAAGTCTAGTGCTAAAAGTATTACTCTCGCTCTAACGCACGCGTCAATACCTCACATGTGTGGTTTGAACGGTGTTTACATATGTGGGCAGGACTTACGCAAGTCCCGCCCACATATATAAACATCGTTCAAACCACACATGTGAGGTATTGACGCGTGCGTTAGAGCGAGAGCAATACTTTTAGCACTAGACCTTCTTTGTAACTATAAACTGGTAACCTGAAAAAAAAAAAAGGTCACCTATGGGGAATTTCAAGTACTGAATTTTAGCCCCATTCCAGGAGTGTTTTCAATAGTAAAGCGTTACATGTAAGGTATATATTTACTCGGTGTAACATCATTTTTCACATTATCACCAAAAATTGGGCTAACTTTAGTGTTTTGTTAATTTTTAACCACTTAAGCCCCGGACCATATTGCTGGTCAATGACCGGGCCCGTTTTTTGTGATTCGGCACGGCGTCGCTTTAACTGACAATTGCGCAGTTGTGCGACGTGGCTCCCAAACAAAATTGGCAACCTTTTTTTTCCCCACAAAGAGAGCTTTATTTTGGTGGTATTTGATCACCTCTGCGGTTTTATATTTTTTAGAGCTCTAACCAAAAATAGAGCGAAAATTTAAAAAAAAATAAGAATAATTTTGACTTTTTGCTATAATAAATATCCCCAAAAATGTATATTCTAAAAATTAAAAAAATCCCTCACTTTAGGCCGATACATATTCTACATCTTTTTGGTTCCAAAAAATGGCAAATAGCGTTTATTGATTGATTGGTTTTGGCAAAAGTTATAGCGTCTACAAAATATGGCATTTTTATAAAAAAAAATTATTTTCAACTAGTTATTGCGGCGATCAGCGATTTTTAACGGTACTGCGACATTATGGCGGACACATCGGACACTTTTTTGTAACCATTGGCATTTTTCTAGCGATCAGTGCTCTAAAAATGCATTGCTTACTAAAAAAAATGCCACTGGCAGGGAAGGGGTTAACACTAGGTGCGAGGGAGGGGTTAAATATGTTCCCTGGGTGTGCTCTAACTGAAGGGGGTGCGGGACTGACATGGGTAAATGACAGATCGCTGTTCATGAAGGGGAACTCCAGACCAAAAAAAAAATGTGGGTTCCCCTCCAGGTGCATACCAGCCTCTTAGACTTGGTCTGGAACATAAGGGGTTAAACCCGCGCCGAAAACCAGCGTGGGGTCCCCCCCCAAGATCCAGACCAAGCCCTTATCCCAGGCACGCAGTCTGGCCGGACAGGAATGGGGGTGGGGACGAGCGAGCGCCCCCCCCCCCCTCCTGAGCCGTACCAGACCGCATGCCCTCAACATGGGGGAGTGTGTGCTGTGGGGGAGGGGGCCCTGCCCCCCCACCCCACAGCACTCTTGTCCCCATGTCGATAGGGACAAGAGCCTCTTCCCGACAACCCTGGCCGTTGGTTGTCGGGGTATGCGAGCGGGCGGCTTATCAGAATCTGAGAGGCCCCTTTAATAAGGTGGCCCCCAGATTCCGGCCCACCACCCTATGTGAATGAGTATGGGGTACATTGTACCCCTACCCATTCACCTGGGGAAAAAAAATGTAAATAAACCACACACATTAATAAATTAATTTATTAGTCAGCCGGGGGTCTTCTGCCGGGGCCCCCCACCACCACCCCATTAGGCCCCGGGCTTCGCCGTCTTCTGCCGGAACCCCCTTCACCATGAGGCTTCCTGCCTATGGGGGAGGGTCCCAGGCTTCGTCGGTTTCTGCGGGGGGGTGCACCTGCCCCCCGCCCCCCAGCGCCATATTTCACCGGGACCCCCTTTACCATGAGGCTTCCTGCCTATGGGGGAGGGTCCCGGGCTTCGTCGGTTTCTGCGGGGGGGTGCACCTGCCCCCCGCCCCCCAGCGCCGTATTTCACCGGGACCCCCTTCACCAGGAGGCTTCCTGCCTATGGGGGAGGGTCCCGGGCTTCTACGATGTTTTCCGCCGGGGGGCGACACCCGCGGGCTTCTGTGGTGCCTTCCGATTCTGCCTGGCTCCTCCGGGAGCCCAGGGCTTGTCTTCTCCCTTCTCTTCCATTCGATGTTGACACAACGAGGTCCGGCGCTGGAGTGCCGTTTGAGCGATGGGCATTGACTTATATAGGGCAATGCCACCATGTGACCTCAACCCATGTGACATCACATTCCCATCATGCCCAGGGAATGTGATGTCACATGGGTTGAGGTCACATGGTGGCATTGCCCTATATAACTCGATGCCCGCCGCTGACACGGCATGTCAGCGCGGAACCTCGTCGTGTCAACATCCAATGGAAGAGATGGGAGAAGACAGCGCAGACAAGCCCTGTGCTCCCGGAGGAGACATGCAGAAGAAGGAACAGAGAAGAAGGAAGAAAGCCCTGGCTCCGCGGGGGAGCCAGGCAGAAGAGGGAGCAGAGAAAAGACCGGGGAGTTGGCGCACCCCCGGCAGAAGACCAAGAAGACCGGAACCCTGGCGGAAGGCACCGGAAAGACCGGGGGATAGGTGCCATCCCCCGGCAGAACTCGCCGAAGTCCGGATGCCCCCCTAATGTAAAAGAGCTTAAATGGGGTGGGGGCCCCCGGCGGAAGGCTCCGGAGAGGACCGAGGGATGGCGCCCTCCCCCGGCAGAAATCACCGAAGCCCAGGGTCCCGGCAGAAGATCGGGAGAGAAGAAACCCCCCCTTCTAAAAGAGCTAAAGAAGAAAGGGGGGGCTCCGGAGCTGATTAATAAAATATTTTATTGTGTGGTGTTTTATTTTACTTTACATTTTCCCCCATGTGAATGGGTAGAGGTACGATGTACCCCATACTCATTCACATAGGGTGGGGGGCCGGCATCTGGGGGCCCCCTTATTAAAGGGGGCTCGCAGATTCCAATTAGCCCCCGCCCGCATACCCCGACAACCAATGGCAAGGGTTGTCGGGAAGAGGCTCTTGTCCCTATCAACATGGGGACAAGAGTGCTGTGGGGTGGGGGGGCAGTGCCCCCCTCCCCCACAGCACACACTCCCCCATGTTGAGGGCATGCGGTCTGGTATGGCTCAGGAGGGGGGGGGCGCTCGCTCGTCCCCACCCCCATTCCTGTCCGGCCAGACTATGTGCTTGGGATGAGGGCTTGGTTTGGATCTGGGGGGGAACCCCGCGCCGAATCGGCGTGGGTTTAACCCCTCACGTTCCGGACCAGGCCTAAGAGCCTAATGTACCCCTGGAGGGGGACCCCGCGCCGATTTCAAGTTTGAAATTTGGCGCGGAGTTCCCCTTCATGGCTGAAAACAGGTCGGAGATTCCCGTGCGCAGCGTCACGCAGCGCAATCAGGGGTACGCCGCTTGGTATTTACCAAGATTTTCACGGTGTACTGACAAGGCGCACGGGAATCCCTGACATTTCTCTCTACGCATGCCCAGTATGCAAATGAACCTCCCGAGGTTCAGGCGCACTGTGTAAGCGTACGGGGATCTGTTTTCAAAAAACACTTTCACTTTCAATTCGGCCCGCCAAACACTTTAAAACACATGTCACTACACTTCCCCTGCATCATCCCCCTCCCTCCCCATTTCAATGTGCCGTGCGCCAGGTCTATCAGGCGCACCATGCGCCCTCTCCTGGGCGCACTGAGCACATTAGTAACTAGGGAAATACACTGCACTAGCAGCGTATTTCTTTAGTAAATGGCAAAACGGCTGCTACTCCTGCTTTTACTCCATGAGTCATGGAGTAAAGGCTTTGGTAAATCAGCCCCAGTGTGTAAAAGAAGAGCGGACCGCGGTGCTGTGCAGCTTTCTTGTCAGGGTGGTGAGTCCCCTGGAATACACCTTTTGGTCAGTACAGCAATGAGGCCTCCTCCTCCTCCGGTGAGTAGGTCAGCATGGCGTCAGAAGCTGGCGCTTCTTCCCCAGGGACACTTTTAAGCTAG
Organism: Rana temporaria; assembly: GCF_905171775.1. Classification (NCBI taxonomy): domain Eukaryota; kingdom Metazoa; phylum Chordata; class Amphibia; order Anura; family Ranidae; genus Rana; species Rana temporaria. Next base: position 380,253,053 of record NC_053489.1, on the reverse strand, counting down.
AAGATACTGTCGGATATCTGATAAGGGGTCGGTCCCTTTTGGGTCTCACAAGCAGGCCTGCACTGCTAAGATGTTTCCTATTATATGACCTTTTTTGATAATTTCATAGATAAGGAATGGAAACGACCGCAGAGGACTTTTGCGGTCCCTAAGCGCATGGCGGTCCGTTACCCCTTTGAGGAGAGCCTTTTATAAAAGTGGGCATCTCCCCCGAATGTGGACCCCCCAGTATCCAGGTTGAACAAGGCAACCACGATTCTGGTTGATGAAACCCCTGCATTTAAGTACCCTGCTGACAAGTATACAAGTAAGAACGAATGGAATGTTATCAGAGAACATATCAAACTGAACCAGGTAAGGATGTCCATTATCCCCCTTATTATATTTATATATACAGGGAGTGCAGAATTATTAGGCAAGTTGTATTTTTGAGGATTAATTTTATTATTGAACAACAACCATGTTCTCAATGAACCCAAAAAACTCATTAATATCAAAGCTGAATATTTTTGGAAGTAGTTTTTAGTTTGTTTTTAGTTTTAGCTATTTTAGGGGGATATCTGTGTGTGCAGGTGACTATTAGTGTGCATAATTATTAGGCAACTTAACAAAAAAAAAATATATACCCATTTCAATTATTTATTTTTACCAGTGAAACCAATATAACATCTCAACATTCACAAATATACATTTCTGACATTCAAAAACAAAACAAAAACAAATCAGTGACCAATATAGCCACCTTTCTTTGCAAGGACACTCAAAAGCCTGCCATCCATGGATTCTGTCAGTGTTTTGATCTGTTCACCATCAACATTGCGTGCAGCAGCAACCACAGCCTCCCAGACACTGTTCAGAGAGGTGTACTGTTTTCCCTCCTTGTAAATCTCACATTTGATGATGGACCACAGGTTCTCAATGGGGTTCAGATCAGGTGAACAAGGAGGCCATGTCATTAGTTTTTCTTCTTTTATACCCTTTCTTGCCAGCCACGCTGTGGAGTACTTGGACGCGTGTGATGGAGCATTGTCCTGCATGAAAATCATGTTTTTCTTGAAGGATGCAGACTTCTTCCTGTACCACTGCTTGAAGAAGGTGTCTTCCAGAAACTGGCAGTAGGACTGGGAGTTGAGCTTGACTCCATCCTCAACCCGAAAAGGCCCCACAAGCTCATCTTTGATGATACCAGCCCAAACCAGTACTCCACCTCCACCTTGCTGGCGTCTGAGTCGGACTGGAGCTCTCTGCCCTTTACAAAGCCAGCCACGGGCCCATCCATCTGGCCCATCAAGACTCACTCTCATTTCATCAGTCCATAAAACCTTAGAAAAATCATTCTTGAGATATTTCTTGGCCCAGTCTTGACGTTTCAGCTTGTGTCTTGTTCAGTGGTGGTCGTCTTTCAGTCTTTCTTACCTTGGCCATGTCTCTGAGTATTGCACACCTTGTGCTTTTGGGCACTCCAGTGATGTTGCAGCTCTGAAATATGGCCAAACTGGTGGCAAGTGGCATCTTGGCAGCTGCACGCTCGACTTTTCTCAGTTCATGGGCAGTTATTTTGCGCCTTGGTTTTTCCACACGCTTCTTGCGACCCTGTTGACTATTTTGAATGAAACGCTTGATTGTTCGATGATCACGCTTCAGAAGCTTTGCAATTTTAAGAGTGCTGCATCCCTCTGCAATATATCTCACTATTTTTGACTTTTCTGAGCCTGTCAAGTCCTTCTTTTGACCCATTTTGCCAAAGGAAAGGAAGTTGCCTAATAATGATGCACACCTGATATAGGGTGTTGATGTCATTAGACCACACACCTTCTCATTACAGAGATGAACATCACCTAATATGCTTAATTGGTAGTAGGCTTTCGAGCCTATACAGCTTGGAGTAAGACAACATGCATAAAGAGGATGATGTGGTCAAAATACTCATTTGCCTAATAATTCTGCACTCCCTGTGTATATATATATATATATATATATATATATATATATATATATATATATATATATATATATATATATATATATATATATATATATATATATATATATATATATATATATATAATTAGTGATGGAACATCTTATACAAGCAATTTGGAAAAATAAAGATATACAAGGAATCAGTGTTAAGGATAAAGAATATAAAACAGCAGTTTATGCAGATGACTTATTAATATATGTAACAAATAGGGATGAGCTTTGAGTTCGAGTCGAACTCATGTTCGACTCGAACATTGCCTGTTCACCTGTTCAGCGAACAATTTGGGATGTTCGCGGCAAATTCGAAAAGCCGCGGAACACCCTGTTAAAGTCTATGGGAGAAATCTAAAGTGCTCATTTTAAAGGCTAATATGCAAGTTATTGTCCTAAAAAGTGTTTGGGGACCTGGGTCCTGTCCCAGGGGACATGTATCAATGCAAAAAAAAGTTTTGAAAACTGCAGTTTTTTCGGGAGCATTGAATTTAATAATGCTAAAAGTGAAACAATAAAAGTGAAATATTCCTTTAAATTTCGTACTTGGGGGGGGGTGTAAAGTTAGCATGTGAAATAGCGCATGTTTCCCGTACTTAGAACTGTCCCTGCACAAAGTGTCATTTCTGAAAGGAAAAAAAATACATTTAACCACTTAAGCCCCGGACCAAAGTGCAGGTAAAGGACCAGGCCCCTTTTTGCGATTCGGGACTGCGTCGCTTTAACTGACAATTGCGTGGTCATGCAACGTGGCTCCCAAACAAAATTAGCGACCTTTTTTTTCCCCACAAATAGAGCTTTCTTTTGGTGGTATTTGATCACCTGTGCGGTTTTTATTTTTTGTGCTATAAACAAAAATAGAGCGACAATTTTGAAAAAAAATCAATATTTTTTTTTACTTTTTGCTATAATAATAAATATCCCCCAAAAATATATAAAAACATATTTTTTTTTTTCCTCAGTTTAGGCCGATACGTATTCTACATATTTTTGGTAAAAAAAATCGCAAAGGGTGTTTATCGGTTGGTTTGCGCAAAATTTATAGCGTTTACAAAATAGGGGATAGTTTTATTGCATTTTAATAAATTTTTTGTTTTTACTACTAATGGCGGCGATCAGCGTTTTTTTTTTTTTTTTTTTTTTTTGTGACTGCGACATTATGGCGGACACTTCGCACAATTTTGACACATTTTTGGGACCATTGTCATTTTCACAGCAAAAAATGCATTTAAAATGTATTCTTTATTGTGGAAATGACAGTTGCAGTTTTGGAGTTAACCACAGGGGGCGCTGAAGGGGTTATGTTTCGCCTAGTGTGTGTTTACAACTGTAGGGGGGTGTGGCTGTAGGAGTGATGTCATCGATTGTGTGTCCCTATAAAGGGGATGACACGATCGATGCAGCCGCCACAGTGAAGCACGGGGAAGCCGTGTTTACACGCGGCTCTCCCCGTTCTTCAGTTTCGGGAACCGATCGCGGGACCCCAGTGGTGATCGGGTCCCACGGTCCCGGAGCTTTGGACCAGGTCGCGCGCCCCACGACTGGGTAGATGTACAGGACGTGCCGGTACGTTCATCTGCCGAGCCGTGCCATTCTGTGGACGTATATCTACAGGCGGCGGTCCTTAAGTGGTTAAAATTGACTTGCGGCTGTAATGAATTGTCGGCTCTGGCAATTCAGAGAGAATTCATTCATAAAAAAAAAAAATAAAAAAAAACTTGGGGTTCCCCCTAAATTCAATTACCATGCCCTTCAGGTCTGGAATGGATATAAAGGGGAAGCCCACCGTCAATTTAAAAAAAAATGACGTGGGGTTCCCCCCAAATATCCATTCCAGACCCTTCAGGTCTGGTGTGGATTTTAAGGGGAACCCCACCCCAAATTTAAAAAAAAATGGCGTGGAGATCCCCCAAAAATCCACACTAGACCCCTTATCCGTGCACGTTAACCTGGCCGGCCGCAGAAAAGAGGGGGGGACAGAGTGTGCCCCCCCCTCTCCTGAACCGTACCCGGCCACATGCCCTCAACATGGGGAGGATGTCCCCATGTTGATGGGGACAAGGGCCTCATCATCGCAGCCCTTGCCCGGTGGTTGTGGGGGTCTGCGGGCGGGGGGCTTTTTAGAATCTGGAAGACCCCTTTAACAAAGGGGACCCCCAGATCCTGCCACCCCATGTGAATTGGTAATGGGGTACATTGTACCCCTACCATTTCACGAAGGAAGTGTAAATAGTTGGAAAAAAACACACACACACACCGTAGAAAAAAGTCCTTTATTATAAAAAAATAAATAAAAAAATCCAGCGGTGGTAATCCACTCGGTCCCGGCTTCCTGCTCCAACGTCTGTATCCAGCGACAGTGATCTCCTCTCCGGTCCAGCGATGAGAACATCATCCGGCATCCAGAGCTCGAGCACAGCATCAGAGGCCGCCTCTCTCCGCCGGACACAGCCCAGCGGAATGACGCGGCTGGAGCTTTGACATTTCTTATATAGGGGAGGTGGGGCCACCCGTCACGTGACCCCGCCCCCTCTGACGCAAGGGGGAAGACTGGGCTTCCCCAGTGACGTAGCAGAGGGTGCGTCAGAGGGTGCGGGGTCAAGTGACGGGCGGCCCCGCCTCCCCAATATAAGAAATGTCAAAGCTCCAGCCGCGTCATTCCGCTGGGCTGTGTCTGGCGGAGAGAGGCGGCCTCCGATGCTGTGCTCTGGAGCTCTGGATGCCGGGTGATCTTCTCATCGCTGGACCGGAGAGGAGATCACCCGTCGCTGGATACAGACAACGTTGAAGCAGGAAGCCGGGACCGAGTGGATTACCAACGCTGGATTTTTTTTATTTATTTTTTTTATTAATAAAGGACTTTTTTCTACGGTGTGTGTGTGTTTTTTCCAACTATTTACACTTCCTTCGAGAAATGGTAGGGGTACAATGTACCCCAATACCAATTCACATAGGGGGGGCAAGATCTGGGGGTCCCCTTTGTTAAAGGGGTCTTCCAGATTCTGATAAGCCCCCCGCCCGCAGACCCCTACAACTACTGGGCAAGGGTTGTGGGGATGAGGCCCTTGTCCCCATCAACATGGGGACATCCTCCCCATGTTGAGGGCATGTGGCCTGGTACGGTTGAGGAGAGGGGGGCCGCACTCTGTCCCCCTCTCTTTTCTGCGGCCGGCCAGGTTAACGTGCTCGGATAAGGGGTTTGGGTTGGTTTTTTGGGGTAACTCCACGCCATTTTTTTTTTAGAATATTACCAATATTTGTAAGCGCCACACTAAAAATATGGGACGCAGAATTAAAAAACGGGAACCTATCCACTAGGATGGGATCAATGACCCCATTGTTCTCAAATCCAGAATTTCCGCCAGCTCTAGCAACCAAAAAGTACTTAAAATGGAATATATTGGAGAACACAAGGGTGGCCCAGATCCTAGTGGAAGGGAAAATACAAAAAATGCAAGATCTTGGACCCAAATATAAACATAAGTGGCTGCAATACCAACAATTGAAAACATATATTGCAACAAATTTAGTATTATATTTTAATAGATCAAAAACTAAATTTGAACAAATTTTAATAGACGAGCAAAAACCAACCAAGAAAATATTCAAGGTATATGGTTTATTACTACCCTCTGCACCCATTAGAGAATTAACAGGAATGAAAAAATGGGAACAGAAAATGGGAAGAACAATATCAGAGATAGTGGGAAATATTTTTTTTTATTAATTCATAAAACATCATTTTTTATTTTTTATTTAATTCTCTTTATTAATTTTTTTTATCATATATATAAACAGGTTACATTCTTAATATTCCTTTTACAAAATATTGCATATTCCCCGCATGTCATAACCTTATAGTTTTCCCTCATTAATTTCTTTTGTCTACCCTCCCCCTCCCTCCTCCCACCCTTATTCACCCATTTGATAAACATCCTTTTACACAGTAACCTATCCTAAGCAGCCACGGTTTCCAGATTTTATCAAATTCCTTAATATTTCTTCTCTTAGCATAAACTGCTTTCTCTTTCCATACTGTTGCTGTCACTGCATTAGTCCACTCACTTATTGTTGGGGGGTTTACTGCTTGCCATCTTTGAGCAATTAGTTTTCTTGCCTGAAAGAGGCACCTTATCACTGCTTTTATGGTGCTCGCCCCCCCACCTCTTTCCTCCCATATTCCCAATATACACGTTCTAGGGTCCATCTCCAACTTAGTCCCATATGTCATGTTAATAATATTGATGATCCCTAGCCAATACCTAAATAATTTTGGACACCTCCACAACATATGCATTAAATTCCCCGTATCCTGACATCTGGGGCATCCCGCATCTGCTCTCCAACCAAATCTAAATAGTCTTTTTGGGGTATAGTACGTCCTATGTATCATCTTTAAGAATGATAACTTCTAAGCGGGCGAAACTGTGGCCATATGCCCTCTCTCCAACACCTTCCTCCATTGATCGCCCGTTATGGTTCCCAGATCTTCCTCCCATTTCTTCCTACATTTAAGCTCCTCTGGTCCCTCAATATTCCCTTCAGATATATATATGGGTAGATTTCAGAGATAAATCCTTTCTTTTATATCCCCCCGCCTAGTTTTTGGGAGACTCAGTTCCTAATCCAGTTTGGGCCCGCTCTATCGAACTGTGCATTTAACACGTGCCTAATTTGGAGGTACTTGTAGAACGTGTAATTAGGAATTTCATATTCCTCTCTTAGGGTAGCGAACGTTTTTAAAGTACTTCCCTCATATAACTGAGCCAATCTAACTATCCCCTTTACTGCCCACTCTTTAATTTCTCCCACTGTCTCCAGTTCCCGGAGGTTCCTGTTATTCCACAATGGTGCGTTCTCTGTCACTCCCACCTGTCCTCCGGCTGCTGCCGTTGCGGCTTTCCATACTTTGTCTGCCATCTTAACTGTAGTCTGTAACTGTAGGGGTTAAATTAATGAATGAATTCGCCTCCAGCACCTCTATAATTGTTTTATGGGAGCCCCGTGAATCATTAGGTTTCCGTTTATATCTCCTTCTGGTTCTATTTTTACTCCGAGATAGCAATTGTGCTGCCAGAAAATAGCAACGTGGATGTGGTACTGCCATTCCCCCTTCCCTCGTTGGCAGCTGCAGAGTCTGCAGCCCTATTCTGGCTTGTCCTCCTTTCCAAATTAATTCTCTAAACAGAGTGTCTATATTCCTGAACCATTTACATATAATAATTGAGGCATCCACATCATTTTAATCAGGTTACACCTCCCTGCAACCGACAGTGGGAGGTGCCGCCAGATACCATTTTTTTTTTATTTTATTTTTTTTAAAATTTAAGCAACAGTGAAGCCAGATTATTCTATGTATTTATTGCGATCCTGTGCGATGACTATTCCTAGGTACTTCATTTTCCCCACTCCAGCTGTGGAATCTTGGCCAGGCTCTGGTTCCTCATTTGGTCTATCGGCATTAAAGCCGATTTCTCCCAATTTATTATCAGTCCAGATATACTACCGAACTCACCAAAAATACTGATTGTCTGCCTGATGGAGTGACCCGTATCACCAAGGAAGAGGAGGACATTGTCCGCATACAGAGCAATTCTCTCTTCCCCAGTCGGTCCTACGAATCCCTGCATTATCCTATCCCTTCTTATAGTAGTGGCTAGTGGTTCCATTGCCAGGGCGAAGAGTAGGGGTGACAAAGGACACCCCTGCCTTGTGCCTCTCTCCAACTTTACTTTGGCTGAATATTCGTTGTTGACTCTAATTTTTGCACTGGGCCCGTTATACAATATTTTAATCCATCCAATAAATGTAGGGCCGAACCCAAATGTTTCCAATACATGCCAAAAATTCCCCCATTCCAAGCTATTGAATGCTTTAACCACATCCAAGGACATTACTGCCCAATACCCTCCTAATGTTCATACTTGTTGATCTAGCAGGAATAAATCCCGTTTGATCCTGATGTATAAAAGTCTTGTAATTATTTTATTTAACCTGCTAGCCATTATTTTAGCCAGGATTTTAGCATCTGCACACAGAAGAGAAATAGGCCTGTACGATGTGGTTTCCAATGGGTTCTTTCCCTCCTTGTGCAGTACTTATATCGTGGTCTCAGTCATTGAGATGGGCAACTTCCCCTCTACCATGGCCTCATTAAGTACTTTTATAAGTTCTGGGAGCAACACTTTCCCATAGTACTTATATGTCTCTGCCGGAAGCCCGTCTGGTCCCGGGGATTTCTGGTTAGCCATATCTTTGACTGCTAACTGAGCCTCTTCTAGAGTTATCGGGGCCTCCATTTGCTCTTTCTCTATTACCGTGAGAGTTGGCAGTTCTAGGTTCCTGAAGAAGCGTTCCAATTCCTCTCCACCCGCTGTTCTTTGAGACCTATATAGTTTATCATAATATTCCCTAAATGTGTCCGTAATCTCTGTCACATTTGTGGAAATGTCTCCATTACTTCTTTTAATGGCGGGAACAGAGGATGGTGTAGAATTTGTTCTTACTAAATGGTCCAGCATTCTTCCTACCCCTTCCCCATATGCTGCTTGTTTTTGAAACATTCTCTTATTTTCTGATTTTCTTAACAACTCTATTTTATATTTCTGTTGCTTATCCAGCCATATTCTTTGCCTCTCCTCCGTTGGATTTTCAATATATTCCTTTTCCGTGTTCTCTAATTCTTTTCTAATCCTATTTTCCCATTCTTTTGAAACCTTTTTTACTTTCGCCACTTGTTGGATACATAGACCTCTGAGGAAAGCTTTCAATGTGTCCCACATCACCACCCTCGTTGCAGTTTCCTCATTAAACTCTATGAACTCTTGTATTTTTACCATTGTCTCCTCCGGATCCCCCATTAACCATATAGGATTTATTTTCTATACCGTGGTGGACCTATTCCCCTCTAGATTTACCGTTATTACCAAGGAGTGGTCCGATACCCCTCGGGGCTGGTATACTCTTTCCCCAATTGTTTGAGCTGCTTCCGCATTGCCCAGGACTAAATCTATCCTGGACAGTGTGGAATAGGTACTAGAGCAACAGGAAAACTGCGCCTCTTCTGGATTTCTCATCCTCCATATATCAAACAGCCCTGCCTCTTGTAAAAACTGATACAGCTGGCTCTCTGAGGTATTCTGTACTTTTACCCTTGGGAACCTATCCATTTTCTTGTTTACTTCCCCGTTAAAATCCCCCATTGCTATGACAGGAATCCCGGGTCTATCCAGAATAAAATCCATTAACTTATACATAACCTCAAGTTTAAATGGTGGAGGGATATATATATATATATATATATATATATATATATATATAATATATTGGCAAGAATATATTCTCTGTTCTCTATTACACAGTGAAGGAAAACATAGCGCCCCTCATCATCAATAATGGCGCGCTTGCAGGTAAACACCACCCCCCTTTTTACCAGGATCGTCACCCCTCTTGAATAGGATGTGTGGACTGAATGATATTGATATTGAAATTTCCTATACTGAGTCTGTTTTTTAATATCATTTGTATAGTGAGTCTCCTGTAAACAAATTAGTCCAACTTTATGTGCATCTAATATATCAAATACTACTGCTCTTTTAGCAGGGGTACCCATCCCGCGAACATTCCAAGGTCCTATTTTTTCAAAATTTTATCCGACATTAAATCTTACATGTATACCTTCTACAATCAAGGATCCATGTACAATCTAATACCTTTAAAGTGGGAGTGGACACCAAGGGAGAAAAAAAGGGAAGAGAAAAAACAAATTCATAACCAATTTCCCCATTACCCCACATAGTGACCTCATACCTCCTTATTCTCCCTTTTTTCTTGATATAAAGCAAGGCTATTATTTCCTCTAATTTTAATTTAGTGAGCTTATAATACGTGTGTTTTATGTTTTGCATTCTGTGACATCTTACTTATTCCCCTGTGAACTATTATTTGTATGTTCCTGTTATCTACCATGGTTTGTGCTTGTTGTGTTTGTGTGTGTGTGTGTGTGTGTGTGTGTGTGTGTGTGTGTGTGTATATATATCTTTCCCTCCCTGTGTTGAATCCCTTTCCTTCCCCCTGATATATCACCCTAGAGTGAATCCTCCTTCCCCCCTCCCCTCCCTCCCTTCTCCCATCCCCTTCCCACACCTTCCTAGGTATTCCCCAGGGGCTTGTTGTGTGACCGGTTGCACTCCTCCCATACCTACATTCACTCCCCCTCCCTCCTCCCCCCCGCTTCTCCCTACCACCACCACTTACACCCTCTCTCGTTGAGTTCCACTCTTGTCCCATTCTTACCCTTCTCTTGAGTGCAAGCCCCCCCCCCCTACCCTTACATCAATAAATTGGTCCCCTTGGCCCCCTCCTTCTTCCCCTTAGTTCAAAACTAGGTGTCCCCTCCCTCCCCTGCTGATAATTGACCTTTCTTTTCCTCCAACCATAATGTCGCTCCCTCTTGGATATCAAAAAAGAGTCTTCTACCCAGCGCTGTCACCCGTAGCCGCGCCGGGTATAGTAAGGCGTATGAGAGATTAACTTTCTGCATCTTCCGCTTAACCTCAATGAAACTCGCCCTCCGCCTTTGTAGAAGAGGAGAGAAATCGGGATAAAATGAGACCTTAGACCCCTCAAAGAAAACATTCCCCATCTCTCTACTCTTTCTCAACAAAGACTCTTTATCACGATAATTAAAAAATTTCCATAACATCGATCTTGGACGTCCACCGGAGGGGGGTGGTTTAAAAGGAACTCTGTGTGCTCTCTCTATCATAAATGCCTGTGAAAAACTCTCTCTACCAAATAATTTTACAAACCAATTTTCTAAAAATTCTGTCGGCTTAGGCCCCTCACATTTTTCAGGCAGTCCCACCAATCTAACATTATGCCTCCGAAGTCTATTTTCTATTTCGTCCATTTTTCTTCAAATTTATCCACTTGGATTTTCGTATTTTTAACATCTTGTTTACCAGGGTGTAATTTGTCCTCTATTTGGGATATCCTCCCTTCCACCTCCGATACCCTTTCATTGGTTTTCTGTATCTCTTGTCTCACCAAGATCAGCTCCTCCTTAATGCCTTTCATTCGGTCACACAGTTCCCCTAGTGTCTGTTTACATTCATTCACCACCAAAAATACATCTTTTATTGTGGGAATATCTTCTGTATCTACTACAGCTGTGTTTTTATTAATAGTTGTTTTAATTAGTGCTGCAACTGCTTGACCTTGGCTTCTTCTATCTGCATTTATTTTAGCGGTGGCTTGGATTGATGAGCCGCTTTTACTTGGGGTTTGCTCTGTTGAATGGAAATATTTTTCTATTTTGGCCGCTGTTACAGCAGCTGCACCCCCCTTTTCCTGTGCCGACCTTAGCGATTGCGGCCCCGACATTCTTGTTGGGGGGAAAAAAAAGAAAAGGCTTTTATATCTTAACGGTGGATTACGGCTGGGGAGCAGTCCTTGAATAATCCCTGAAAGGGGCTCTGCCAGGAATATGGTAACTGTATATTAGCCGTATATAAGTGTTGTTTTCAACTGTTATATTTAACTGTCCCAAGGAGACCAATACGGCAAAAAAAAGGAGGTAATGGACAAAACAGCAACAAGTATACCTTTTGACTTTTACCGCCAGCTCTTTATTTCTAGATAATCTGGGAGAGGAAGAAAAAAAAAGTTCCGTCCTTCTCACCTCTGGTATAGAGCAGTGACAGAGAGCCATAAAGTGCTTAGTGCCGATTTTAATTTACTCAGTTAACGGAATAGTACACAATTTCAAGCATAAAAGGTCAGTGTTGCTCTGGGTTACTCACTCCGTCCTTTCCGGGCTGCTTTCCACGGATTCTCCCTGGTAGCTCCAATCAAGCTGCAAACTACTTGTGGGATCCTTCCTCCTTACTTTAAGCCTGCTTTAGGTCTGCGCTCCTCCACTCATACTGCCTCCGATGTAACAGAGTCTTGGGCCCGCCAAGAGATGCCGAGTGCTGTGCAGGGTCTTGTGAGGGAACAAGGGGGAATCCCTATACTTAGTTACACAGTCAGTATTGGCTTTATTGGCTTCCACTGTCCCATGCAGCCTTTAGCACTCCACTTAATGTAAGCAGTGTATGTACAAAAGATATGGTGAAAAAAAGTAAATAGTCCCAGTTGTTTTAACTTTGACTAGACAACTCTTTTTTCACACAATCAGAAACAAAAGCGGTTCTTTCCTTCCCACTTCCTTGTACAGAGGGAGGAAGAAGTAAAGTGCATAGTGCAAATAAATTTTTAATTTAATCAGTTAGCAGATTGCTACTACACAGTTCCAGTTTGCTACTACACAGTTCCATGCACAATGCACAAATACTATAGTTGGTTACTCTTATCACGGCTTCACCACTGTTGGGCAAATCACACTATTATAGGAACCGTAAGGATACTTTACTTGTCCTCTGCTCTCTATGCTGCAGGGTCCCGAGCACCCCTCCTTGTCTTTACCCATGCCTGTGCCCTCTTACCACGCCAAGGCGAGAGTGGCGATGAGGGATCGATGGGGAGACCTCCGGGAGACCCTTGGTAACCACCGACGTCGGTCCCTTCGTAACCCACACCCTGCTCTAGCAGCCCCATTTTTTCCTGCCTGACGACAGGAGAGGTCAGGCACTTCTGGAGTCCTGTACTCCTGGAGATTTTTTTCTTGCGATTTTTCTCGCTTTTTATTATTTTGTTCCTGCATTTTTGAATCCTGTGATTCTTCTATCAACAGCCGACTGGGCGACAGGCTGGGTCTTGACTCTTGTAGTCCCCCCATGTTCGACCATCGAGCGTGTGCTGGGACATCCACAACAGGCCCCGTTGCTCCAGGGGCGGCTGGGGAACATCTTGTTCTAGGGCACACATATGACCGGTCTTTTATAGCTTTGTTACAGTGTGTCTGGCCGACAGCCATGCCGTTTAGTGGACGTTGGTTCTGTCTGGGATACCTCCAGCCGGTGGTCGCAGGACGGGTAAGTAGTGGCCCCCTGCTCAGGTAAGTGGTCTGGCTGGAATTTTCCCCTGGGAGGTCGACTGAGGGCTTGCCCTGCTTTCCTCTCTCCCTTATTTCCTCTCCCTCCTTTCCCATTTGGGTAGCGGCTGTGAGGGGGGGTTTTCTGGGGTCTCTGGTACACCTGGGCTTGTGTGCATAGCGGGGGCTGAGTGTGTTCACTGCAGGGGCCTGTGGTGTTCACTACAGGGCCTTTTTGTGTGCTATGGTGACTTTGTGCTGTACTGTTTTTTTGCTGTGTCACTGGCCCAGATTCAAGAAGCACTTGCGCCCGCGCAACCATAGGTTGCGCGGCGCAAGTGCTTACTTGCTCCGGTGTAACGAGTGCTCCTGATTCAGGAACCTCGTTACACCGACTGCAGCCTAAGATATGACAGGCATAAGCCTCCTTATGCCTTCATATCTTTGGCTGCATTCTTGCGTTGGCCGCTAGGGGACGCGGCCATTGTGATCTGTGTATAGTATGCAAATTGCATACTAACACCGATTCACAAAAGTTGCGCGGGCCCTGCGCATGCAAGGTACGGAGTTTCCGTACGGCGACTTTAGCATAAGGCTGCTCCTACTCATAGTAGGCGCAGCCAATGCTAAAGTATAGCCACCCTTCCCGCTCGTGAAATTTGAATTTCACGTTGTTTACGTAAGTGATTCGTGAATGGCGCTGGACGCCATTCACGTTCACTTAGAAGCAAATGACGTCCTTGCGACGTCATTTGCCGCAATGCACGTCGGGAAAGTTTCCCGACGGAGCATGCGCTGTTCGCTCGGCGCGGCATCATTTACATTGGGCGCCCTTACGCAGGGCAAATTAGCAAATTACACATTTGGCGGCCATCTTGGAAATCGTTTGGCCTCGTGTAGCCGATTTGGCACTGCAGAAATGACCGCGAATCTGCCTGAGTGTTATGTACTGGAACGTACCTTGTAGCCAGAGCCTAGTGTGCAGGAGGAGGCCTCTCTTACAGCCCCGGCTCTGGAGCTGCTGGAGTTGGGACAGCAAGCTCGGGAGCACGGCGAGGTAGGAGTGCCTGGTGATGATAGCAGCCCGGCACCGTTGGTGGTCCTTCAGGACGGTGGTTGTAGGAGACAGCGTCTCTGGAGCTGGCACAGGCACTGGATAGCAGGAGCTGGTGAAGCAAACCGGGTTAGCAGATAATCAGGTAGGTTAAGCAAGCGTAGTCAGATTCAGGCATAGGGTCTGGTAACGATGGGCAGGAGAGTAGAGCGGAGTCAGATCAAGGCAGGGGTCGGAGTGGAGAGGGTCGGATGGTCAGACGGAGCCGGGTCGGTTTGAGGTAACAGGTTACAACAGGTCACAGGTTTCACTGATACAATGCTGCAGATCAGACAGCAAAGTGTCACTGCAGCTGCTTGCTTTTTAAAGGCTGATTGGCGCCAATCGCGCATTAACGAGCACGCGCGCGTTCCCGCCGTCGTGCGCGTGTAGTAGGCGCATGCGCGCGCATTTGGCGCACAGATCCGCGCATTTGGCACATATCCGTGTGCATGTGGGACGCGCCTGCGCACATGAATAGGTGATTGGTGCTGATTCTGACCATCAGTAAGTGTGCGCATGCGTGCACGCCGGAGCCTATTGGCAGGTCCCTGACACTGAGGGACAGACGCAGCACAGCCGACTTCTCTGCACACTTAGGCTTCTTTCAGACCGCGCGGCACCTGGGTGAGGTGGTGAGTTTCCCTGGGGGCCCCCATACTATGTAAGGCCGGGAGGTGACCGTGGGTAACTCTGCTTTGCTGTTAGGTGACACAGCGGGGGGGCATTGGGCAGCCTGGACAGGTACTTCTTCCCCTGTAAGCTTGTGTTAACCCTTGCTGCCCCTCCCCCTGCCACATCTGCTATGCAATGTCGGTGGCATTTTTTTCTCGCCGGTTTGAATCGACTGGTGGCCGGATGGGGGGTATATTAGCACCCCCCTCCCTGGCCTGCTTCTGGGGATATCTCTGACACTCTGTATTGTCAGATGATGCAGGCTTAACCCACGCGCACAGTGAGAGCGACTCTGATTCAGGGTCGTTTACTGATTGGAAATGTTGGAGCTATTTTTTTCTGCAGGTGTGATACTCAGTACTTGAGGATGGGGCGGGGGCACCTGCTGTGCCAGTCCTTTTTGGGTCCCGCAAACCGCCACACACTGACAATGTTTTCCTTGTGTTCCTTTTTTTGGGACAGTTGTTGTACAAGGAATGGGATACGACGCAGACAGTTTTTGCATTGCGACCCGTTACCCCTTTGTGGAGGACCGTTTTAGTAAAGTGGGTCTCTCCTCCGTCCGTGGACCCTCCCGTGTCCAGGTTGAGCTAACCACCATGTGGATGGAGCTCCTACCTTTGAGGACCCCGCGGATGGGAGAATGGAGGCCGTGGCCCGCTCCATCATCGCGGTAAGGGGTTCGGCTGTGAGACCGGTTTTGGCCGGGGCTCTGGTGTCACGGACTCTGACGCACGGGCAACGTTTTTTTTTTTTTTGCAGGAGCTGGAGGTTTCCGAGACCTGCAAGGACATGGCTGAACAATTAGTTCTGGGTCCAAAAATGTGTCTGTGAGTCGGTCCTGGTTACGCTCTTGCTTCCCAGGGTTTCCGCCTATGTGGTGGTACTGCACCGCCTTGTGTGGCTGAAGTGCTGGTCTACGGACTGGTCCTCAAATAAGGC
This sequence comes from Rana temporaria, assembly GCF_905171775.1. NCBI lineage: Eukaryota > Metazoa > Chordata > Amphibia > Anura > Ranidae > Rana > Rana temporaria. Next base: position 380,237,394 of record NC_053489.1, on the reverse strand, counting down.
CTTGGTGGATTTACCCTTTAAGGGTCAACGGTCTTTTGGGGCATCCCTGTATGGCATCATTAAGGATGCCACGGGTGGTAAGAGCACACAGTCTGGGAAGGGCTAGGGGCCTCGCCTTGAGCAAGGGCCCTCCTTTACTACCCCCAAGCGTTTTTTTTTTCCGCTCGTCCTGTGCGGTGGGGGAAGGTTTGCAAGGTGCTAAGACCCCCGCTGCGGGGCTGTAGCGCACCTGGTGCCGCAAGCCCAACAAGTCTGCGGACATACCTGCTTCCGCCTGAAGGTCTGCCCCTGCCCGTGTCTTGGGTGGAGGACCGGCTTCACGAATTTGCGGCTTGGTGGAGGTCTCTCCTCTCCGACCGTTGGGGTTGCGAAGTAGTTTCCTCAGGGTACAAGATAGAGTTTCTCTCTTGTCTACCAAACAGGTTTTTTCCCTCCAACCTCTGGCTTCCTCCGGTTCGCCGGTTGGCTCTGTCAGGGGCTGTCCAGGATCTTCTGGTCGGGGGAGTGATTGTGCCAGTTCCCTCGATGGAACGGTCTCAGGGGTTTTTACTCCAATCTGTTTGTAGTCCCCAGGAAGGACAGGGTCCGTCCCATCCTGGACCTCGAGGCCCTTGTTTGTTTTTTGTTAAAATGCAAAAATTCAGGATGGTGTCGATTCGCTCGGTAATAGCGGCACTCCATCAGGGTCGTCCTTGGATGTCATGAACGCGTACCTGCATGTTCCCATATGCTCAAAGCACCAGTGATTTCTGTGCTTTGCGGTCGGGGGAAACCATTTTCAATTTGTGGCCCTCCCGTTTAGCTTGGTGTCGGCACCACAGGTTTTCATCAAGGTGCTCGTCCCGATGCTGGCCCTGCTGTGACAGCGGGGGTTTGTTATCGTGGGATATCTGGTCGACATTCTCCTACGAGCTTCTTCGGACTCAAAATTAGTAGAGGACGTGTCTATCACGTGTCAGACTCTCCAAGAGTTCGGCATGCTTCGGTATTGTCCAGAAGTCGGTGTTTATTCCGTCTCAGGGACTGGAATACCTGGGACTAGTCCTGGATTCCGCCGAGGCGAGAGTTTTTCTCCTAACGGAGAAGACTCTGCAATCTGCAGTGCATCAGTTGTCGACCCAGAATTGGTCATCTCTGCGATTCTGCATGAGGGTTCTGGGTCTGATGGTGGCCTCTTTCGAGGTGGTTACGTATGCCCAATTCCACACCAGGGTGCTACAGAGGTAACTGATGTCATGTTGGGACAAGCTCCCGTCATCTCTGGATTACCAGATTTGATTGAGTCAACTGGTCATGTCTTCTGATGCCCCCTTCGGCCGCAGGTGTTACAGGCGGCAGTTTATGGTTGGAGTTCCTCCGTTGAGCAACTCCGGTTTTGTTTGGGGTGTAATTTGGTTTGCTGTGTTTTCCCACCCCTCGAAATTTTTTGACACTGCTATTATTGTTCTAGCTGCTGCTGTCATATGGTGAAAAAATAGGATTTTTGTACTCACCGTAAAATCCTATTTTCTCTTCCGTTCATGGACGGACACAGCATCCTTTGACAGTAGGGACGTCTCATGGACGGACACAGCACCCACCCCTTCTTTTGTTTGTACTGCTTGTTACGAACTGAGGCTGCTAGAGCAGGGTGTAGGTTATACCCGGGGGGCCACGCCCCCTGGGAGGAGCTGCACTGAGGAATGTGTTGTTAACACTTAAAGTGCTTTTTTTCTGCCTAAACTCTCCTAAAGGAAGCAGATATAACCCTACTGTCAAAGGATGCTGTGTCCGTCCATGAACTCAGAGAAATGGATTTTACGGTGAGTACAAAAATCCTATTTTTTCACCATATGACAGCAGCAGCTAGAACAATAATAGCTTGTAACTGGAGAAATAATAAAAGCCCAAATATAGTAGAGTGGATATGTGAAATGAACGAAATACAACATGTGGAAAGACAGATTAGAGAAGAAGAATATATAAATTGTCAAACGCCAGTAATATGGCAAAAATGGGATGAATTTTGTCTCTCAGAAGGAATGAAATCATATACATACATACATACATACATACATACATACATACACCGCTGGGTACCAAGGGCCAGGCAGCTGGGGAGGCTGAGGCTAGTATTCCTGAGGGGGGGAGCCGGTCTCTCCATTCCTCAGACCCTCTATGACAACCCGGTTAGCTAGTGAGCTACATTCCTGAGGTACTTGCCGTGTTTGCGTTCCTCTGCGTTTCTGGGGAGAATTTTTACCGAGGAGGTCCTTTTCTTTTTCGCACAGGGGTGGTGCTGCAGGCGGCGTGTCAAAACACAGTCGGCCAGGAAGCTGAGACCGGACGACGAGTGGCGTCAGTTCCGGGAGGGGCGGGCACTTCCGTCGGATACGCGTCTCTCGGTCCCAGATGCAGCAGATTGAAAAGCACCGAACGCTGGGCTGGTGCGGCCTTCTCTTGCAGCCGTAGGGATGGCACTTTTTGGCGTTTTGCGACCACAATCCTCAGTGGAGATTTCGGAAGTAGAGATTTTGTGCGCACCTCCAGATGACAACAGTACCAGCCACTCTAAGGTAAGGGGAACCCTAGGGTGTGTTCTCTTACTATATTTTCTGACAGCTTCACTGGTGTTTTTTCTCCTGGTGGTCGGGGAGTTTAGGAGGTGTATCTGGAACCCTGGTGGTGGTTGGTCCTGGGGGGAGCACTCCTGGTGGTTATCTGTTACAGCGCTGGTGGGCTCTCACTTATGGTTACTCTCTGCTTGTCTGTGTTTTTCTGCATAGATCCACAGAGAAATCGGCCCACAATTCCAAGAAGAAGTGTCCCTCCTGTAGAATTTCCTTGGGGGGAAAAATGGAACAAGGCACTTTGCAAATGATGCATTGAGGGGCTAATTAGAGAGAGAGAAGCAGAGCAGGGTTCTGACCTAGCAGCATCCGTGAAAGAGCTTTCTAGCACCTTTCAATCATTTAAGGATATTTTTGCCCCAGAGCAGCCCTTCTCCAGCGCAACAGATTGTTCCACCTAGTCCAGTGGTACTTCCCTCCGTGAGCAGGGAGAAGCCAGGGGACTTCAGAGAGGACGCTGAGGAAGAGCCAGACCGTGCCGCTTCTAGCTCCCAGGGGGAGTCAGATGGAGAACGGACGGAGGTGGAGTCCTCCAGTCCTCCAGAACTTCTCGCTACAAACTTTCTCTCAAAGAGGTGGAGGATCTTCTAGGAGCTATCCACACTACTTTGGAGATACCAGAAGAGAAGAGGTGACTGTTGCTCCATGATCGGATGTACATGGGCCTGGGGGAACAAAAGAAAAAAGGTTTTCCGGTCCATGAGGTCTTGATCAGTGCCATCAAAAAGGAATGGCAAGATCCGGAGAGAAAACCTTTCTTTTCAAACGCTTTGAAACAAAGGTTTCCCTTCTCTGAGGAGGAAGCTCTGGTTTGGAATAAAACTCCCAAGCTGGATGCTGCCTTCTCGCAGGTGTCCAGACACACAGACCTGGCGTTTGAGGACATGGGGTGCTTTCAGACCCCATGGACAGAATGATGGATTCTCTTCTGAAAAAATCCTGGGATTCTTCACAAGGGAACCTAAAGCCTGCCATAGCAGCAACAGTGGTATCTCGCAATCTGGAGCATTGGCTCACACAGATTAAGGCACACATTGAGGCGGGGATGCCCAAAGAAACTATATTATCTTCTTTCCCAACGCTACTAAATGGTGTGGCGTATTTAGCGGACACATCTGCAGAGTCTGTATGTATGTCTGCAAGGTCCGCAGCCTTGTCCAATTCGGCAAGAAGGGCCTTATAGCTCAAGACGTGGCAAGGGGATAGCGCTTCTAAAGTTAAGCTGTGCGGTATCCCCCTTACAGGAGATCTGCTGTTTGGCCCAGGTTTGGAGGCTGTTCTAGACCGAACAGCCGACAAGAAAAAGGCCTTCCCCCATTAAGAAAAAGTTTGGGGGGGGCAGGCCAAGAGAAAATTTTGGTCTCAAAAGAAGGAAGCCACGAAAACCAGAAGGGAAGAAGAAGTTTTGGGGGCAGAAGGGCAAAGGTCGTGGAGGAGCGATTTTTCGCCCTCCTGAACTGCCCCAAAAGCCACAGTGACCGAGTCAAAGTTGGAGGAAGGTTGGGGGCCTTTCTCCCACAATGGGAAATGATCACCAGCAATCAGTTTGTGCTAGGGATCATAAGACGAGGATACAAGTTGGAATTCTCAAATCCCCCTCCATTCAGACTTCTGGTCACCGAACTGCCAAAGTCTACAGAGAAATCATCGGCTCTTCTTTCCTCCCTTCAGGAGTTGGAGGATCAAGAGGTGGTGGTTCGGGTCCCAACAGAGGAGACAGGCAGGGGCTTCTACTCCCACATCTTTGTGGTCCACAAACCTTCTGGAAAATTCAGACTTATACTGAACTTGAAGCCCCTGAATGTCTCAGTCACATACAAAAGATTCCGGGTGGACTCAATTTACTCTGTAAGGACACTTCTCCCTCCGAACTGTTTTATGACATCGATAGACCTGAAGGATGCCTATCTACACATCCACATAGCGGAGTGCCATCAGAAGTTTCTAAGGTTGGCAGTAAGATCCAAGGAAGGGACGTTTCACCTACAGTTCAAAGCTCTTCCCTTCGGGCTCTCCTCTTCCCCCCCCTGCATCTTCACCAAAGTAATGGTAGAGGTCCTGTCGTTCCTTCGTCTCAAGGGCATCTCAGTGGTGGCGTACCTGGACGACCTGTTGTTGTTCGCATCTTCCCCGATACAGCTTTCCCAGGACCTTCAGGTGGCAAGGGATGTCTTGGAGAACCTGGGATGGCTCTTGAATCTGGAGAAATCCAGTCTGATGTCCTCACAAAGGGTCACCTTCCTGGGTTACGTATTGGACTCAACCAGGCAGATGGTTTTTCTTCCAGCAGAAAAGGTCCAGAAGGTGGACAAGGCAATGTTTCTCCTTCAGGGCAGCTCTCAGCTCTCAATAAGGAAAGCCATGTCAGCCTTGGGTCTGCTGACATCCACACTTCCGGCGGTGCAGTGGGCAGGGTTGCATTTTTGTCCCCTACAGCTGTACATCTTAAGTGTCTGGGACCACAACCCAGGGTCTCTTTACTCCCTAATATCGGTACCGGTTCAGGTCAAGAGGGCCCTTTGGTGGTGGAGGAAGGGGGCGAACCTGTTACAAGGTCTGGAATGGATCCTACCAATATCCAGGACAGTAACGACGGACGCCAGTGGCACAGGGTGGGGAGCACACCTAAATTCCCATCTGGTGCAGGGTACCTGGAAAAAAGAGGACTCAAGGAGATCCTCGAATTGGAGGGAACTGAAGGCAATAGATTTAGCCCTCAGAGCCTTTCAAAGGGAGCTTCAGAACCAGCATGTATGGGTACGGTCAGACAACTCCTCCGCGGTAGCCTATATCAACAAACAGGGGGGCACCAGGAGTGGATCCTTGTGGGATCTGACACAATCCATTCTCAGGTGGGCGGAGGCCAATGTTCTGTCTCTTTCAGTGGTTCATCTGAAGGGGGAACGGAATCAGGTTGCGGACTTCCTCAGCAGGAAAAAGCTGAGGGAGGGCGACTGGGTGCTGAACCAAGAGGTTTTCGAAATGATCACTCAAAGGTGGGGAATGCCGGAGGTGGATCTGTTCGCCTCAAGGGAAAACGCCAAGACACAGCTCTTTTTCTCCCTGAACAGGTGGGACGGAGCTCTAGGGGTGGATGCTCTGGCTCAGACCTGGCAATTCTCCAGGTGTTATGCTTTCCCCCCTCTGTTTCTTATTCCGGCAGTCTTGAGAAAACTGCAGGGGGAGAGTACAAAGCTTATCCTGATTGCGCCTCATTGGCCCAGAAGGCCATGATTTTCCATCCTGAAGGGCTTGTCAGTGGAGCCTCCCTGGATTCTGCCAATCCGGGAAGATCTTCTTGCTCAGGGTCCAGTCTGTTGTCCGCAAGTAGAGAGGTGGAATCTAGCAGCTTGGCTTCTAAAAAAGAGCTGCTAAGGGGCAAAGGCTTCTCGGAACATTTAATAACAATTCTTCTAAGTTGCAGAAAGAGGGAAACCCAAGCCATCTACTTAAAGGGGTTGTAAAGATATATGTTTTTTCACCTTAATGCATCCTATGCATTAAGGAGAAAAAACATCCGACGGTACCGCCCCCCCCCCCCCCCGAACCCCCGTTTTACTTACCTGACCCCTCGAAAGTCCCGCGCGCGTCCATGTGATCGTCTTCTGTTCCCAGCCTGGATAGTTGATTGGCTGGACGGATTGATAGCAGCGCAGCCATTGGCTGGCGCTGCTGTCAATCACAGCGGATGACGATCTGAGGGGGGGGGCGAGTGATACAGTACGCCGCTGTATCACGAGAGACCCCAGAAGACAGGATTCGGGGACACTCTGTGCAAAACGAGCTGCACAGTTGAGGTAAGTATAACATGTTTGTTATTTAAAAAAAAAAACAATTCTGCCTTTAGTGACCTTTTAAAGGTTTGGAAGCGATTTAACAACTGGTGCTCGGAAAGCTCTTTCAATGTTCATAGCCCTGTGGCTGTGTTAGAATTTTTGCAGTCTGGGACAGATAAGGGCTTCGCCATTAGCACTCTGAAGGGTCAGGTTTCAGCATTAAGAGTCTTTCTGGAAAAGCAGTTAGCAACTGATCCATGGGTATCTAGGTTCTTTAAAGCCTTGAGTAGACAGAGACCAGTTAGAGCCCCCACCTTCCCAGTATGGGATCTCTCCTTGGTCTTACAGGCCTTCACAGGAGATCCGTTTGAGCCATTGTTTGAACTCAACACTGTGTTCCTAGTCGCGATCACCACAGCTAGAAGAGTAAGTGAACTTGAAGCCCTTTCTATTAGGGCACCTTTTTTTCAGGTTTTTTCGAATCGCATGATTTTCAAAACGGATCCGGCCTTCTTGCCGAAGGTATCTTTTAAATTTCATAGAAGCCAAGAAATTACCTTGCTTTCATTTTGCTTGAATCCTGTGAGGGAACAGGAACGCAGCTTGCATAACTTAGACCAGGGATAAGCAATTAGCGGACCTCCAGATGTTGCCAAACTATAAGTCCCATGAGGCATAGCGAGACTCTGACAGCATCAAGCATGACACCCAGAGGCAGAGGCATGATGGGACTTTTAGTTTGGCAACAGCTGGAGGTCCGCTAATTGCTTATCCCTGACTTAGACGTTAGGAGGTGTGTCCTTCAGTACTTAAGTAGCACAAGTCAGTTCAGAAAATCTGACTCCCTTTTTGTTTTATTTTCGGGGTCCAAGAAGGGGTCTAGAGCCTCTAAACACACAATAGCCAGGTGGTTAAGATCAGCCATTGTATCAAGGGGGGTGGAGCCTCGAGAAGGTATCAGGGCACACTCCACCAGGGCAGTAGCGGCTTCACAAGCAGAGTGTGCTGGTGCTTCCCCGGAACAGATTTGCAAAGCTGCAACGTGGTCCAGTTTCTCGACGTTTGTGAAACACTACAGACTGGACCTGCTTTCAGCCAAAGATCAGGCTTTTGGGCGTAAAGTACTACAGGCAGTAGTCCCACCCTAAGGTAAGGTGCTCGCTTATCCTCTCTACGGTGGCTGTCCTGAAAGACGAACAGGGAAAATCGGGGTTACTTACCGTTAACATCCCTTTTCCAGGAGTCTTTCAGGACAGCACCGGTACCCACCCTTTTTTCGTGGATATCTCTGGATACTCCTCATACGAGGTCGTCAGGTAAGATGAAATGTTTTTTTAATGACGTGTTCCTGTGTCTCCCCAACTGGCCGGAGGTACTCTGGAAAAACTGAGGAGCTGGAGGGAGGATGAGGTTTAAATCTTTTTTTTTCACAAGAAAAGAGGTTTAAATCTTTAATTGGAAGGCGGTGTTTCCTAAGAGGGGAGGAGCCTGTGTCTTTCTACGGTGGCTGTCCTGAAAGACTCCTGGAAAAGGGATGTTACCGGTAAGTTACCCCCGATTTCTTTTCTTTTTGGTAATATGATGAGTGCAAGGGGAAGATGGTGGAAATGGGGGTGGATGAATGCTGAAGGGTATTGTGTTTTAAGGATAAAGAAATACGTATTTATCAAGATTTGGTATATTGAATAATTTATGTAAATTGTAAGTGAATCTTGTACAAATGTAAAAGTCTTATATTTGAAGAAAAGTTTAATAAAAAGATTGAAAACAAAGTTTATCTGCAAGCTACGGCTCTGATACGAAAGACTGATTGTCTGTTTATTCTGCCAGGGCCCAGGGAAGGGCCAGGCAGCGTTGAAATCTACTATTGCATGTTAGATTCAACAAGTCCTTATTCAGGCCTATTGTTAGAAAAGAAGATTCCTCCTTTTCAGGTGAAGGCACACTCGACTAGAGCAGTTGGGGCTTCATGGGCAGTGCATCACCATGCCTCCATGGCTCAGATCTGTAAGGCTGCTACTTGGTCTTTGGTCCATACATTTACTAAGTTCTACCAGGTATATGTGAGAGGGTACGAAGGAAGATGCCACCTTCGGGCGTAGTGTAAATAGAAGCAAAAAGGTATGGACAGCCGCACTCCGATAAATGTAAAAAACAATAAAAGCCTTTAATCCAGTAAAAAAACACTGCACAAACAGAGAAACAGCAAACGGTGGGATGATATAGCTGACGCGTTTCACATTGTTATACAATGCTTAGTCATAGCTAAGAACAACATAGAAAACAATCTCATTTATAGTATTCCAAAGAAGAAAAAAAAGCCCCATCAAACATGAAGAAATTATGGGTCAAGAGATATTCAATTGCTTGTAATATGAACTCCTGTAACACCAGTGAATATTTGCCAGAGTCTTTCAAAAAGCTGTTAACTGCCTGAACCCTCAAATGATGGGGAATACAGGAATAAAGACTGGTGACGTCACAGCTGATCCATCTATGATTGACACCCTATTTAAAGACGTGAAGTTTGGTGAGTAAATCCTTAGTGTCACTGAGATAACTGGGGAGTTATCTGGGGAGTTAACTGGGGAGCCGAATCCCCGCTTTCCTACCTAAGGAACCCATGAGTAAGTCGCGTGCCTGTGACGTAACGCGTAGGAAGGAGCCTGCGATCGAATCCGAGTGCATCGGATCGAGCTGAGGAAACGGCATACTGAGTGGCGTTTTCATGCTTTACTGAAAGCGGGGATTCGTGAGTGCATATGTCAATGCTCTGATTACATTTTTGATCTGTCATCGAATATTGCGCAATGAGGTTTTTTCTCTTTTCTTTCATGCAATCCCTGTCTGTGAGTGCCTGTATCATCTGATCACAGCGGTGGAGGGCTGGATTAGCATTCAGATTGAAGAGAGTGATTTTTTCCCTGCATGGAATCCTGCTAATCACTGTGCACTAATTAAGGACATATTAGTAATTCACAGTTTATGGAGTGTTCTCCCTGATTAGTTTTCTTTGTATGTTTTATCACCTTTTAAGTTAATATTAGCGCATCTATATTTTATATGTTTCACTGTTTGGATTTGGTATCACTCAAGATAGCAGCTATATTATTTGTTTTTTTATTTAGGTGCACGTGGAATTGATTATTTAATTAGCGCTGTAGTATATTTTTCACATTACTAGAGAATAGAAAGTGGTGTTAACTGTGGTAAATGACATTAATAACATAAAAGTTTATTTGTGGTATTCTGATGAGGTTCCTGATGTTTCCCTTCAGGTGATATTTCAACGCCACAATTTTTCTCGTAACAGCGTCACTAATCACACCTTTTGAAGTCCCAGGAAACTTTGCCAAAGTAGCAGCTTTAAAAAGCAAATGGAAAATATTAGACTTATTTGATTTTCCCTGTGAATCAAAAGCCATATAAGACCCTTTTCACACTGCAGCGCTGCTAAAGCTCCAGTGGTTTTTGCAGTGTTTTTGTAGCACTTTTTAGGCGTTTTTTTCTTAAAGGGAAAAAGTCCAGTTTTTATGCGATTTTAAGGTGCTTAATTTCAATAGGCAGGTGCGTTTTAGGAGCGCTATTTATAGCGCTCCCAACCCGCCCCAGATGCTGCTTGCAGGACTTTTTCTAATGTTCCGCAAGCGCATCGCCCCAGTGTGAAATTAATTAGGGCTCTTTCACACGGAGCGCCTGTTCAGGTCCGCCTGCCAGTTTTTTTTGTGGACCTGAACGGGCGCTCCGTGCTCCTCTAAAACCTACTTTTCCATCCGTCTGGCGGATCGGATTGGGTGAACACGGACATACAGTCCATGTTTATCCGATCCCCCCATAGGGGAGAGCGGTGAAAAGACAGGGCGGACCCTGCACAGTGTGCAGGGACTGCCCTGTCATCCACCGGCTCAGCGGGGATCAACGGAGCGATCCCCGCTGAGCAAGCGGAGGTTCACGGGGCGGATCATTACTGAACTGCCCCGTGTGAAAGGGGCCTTATTGCACTGAAAGGGATGCAATAAGCTTTTTAGAGGCTATTTCTAGCGCTAAAATGCCTGAAAACTGCCTCAGTGTGAAAGGAGTCTCATAGATGCAGCTGAGTAAATAAAACTAACAAAATTAAGCATGTATAAAAACTAGTGCTGTCAAGCGATTAAAATTTCTAATCGCGATTAATCGCATTAATGTCATAGTTAACTCACGATTAATCGCGCGATTAAGGAGGTTCACCCTTTAAAACATTTTTTTTTTTTTTCTTATTTTTTTTTTTTTTTTTATAATATTAAATTGTGTTTTTTTGTTTTTTTACATTCTGATCACTTTTATTGCTGTCACAAGGAATGTAAACATCCCTTGTGACAGCAATAGGTGGTGACAGGTCCTCTTTATGGAGGGATCGGGGGTCTAAAAGACCTCCGAGCCCTCCTTTGCACTTCAAAGTATTCAGATCGCCAAAAACGGCGATTCTGAATACTGTGTACTTTTTTTAAATCCGGCGCCATTGGCAGCCGAGAAACCCGGAAGTGACGTCATGACGCCGCTTCCGTGGTTTCAATGCGGAGACTGAATCAAAGCCGTTTATGGCTTAGTGTCAGTCTCCGCCTGGACACAGAAGGCGCCGGATGGAGGATCGGGTCTCCCGGTGGGACGGGAGGCCCGGTCAGAGCGGCGAAAGGCGGCGGGAGGTCCCCTCCCGCTCCTCCGGCATAACAACCGAGCGGCTTTTAGCCGCATCGGTTGTTATGTTTGGATAGCCGATCGCCCGCTCTAAACAACGGTTCCGGGATGATGCCTGCGGCTGCAGGCATCATCCCGGTATAACCCCCGAACGCCGCCTCGTTAATCGCGCGATAAAAAAATTGACGGCGTTAACATGGGTCTGCGTTAACGCCGTCAATAACGCGTTTAATTGACAGCACTAATAAAAACATCAAAATATTGTAGACTTTTCAAAAATCAGTATAAAAATCAACATCTTGCCTACAACTACCAGACTACCAGACTGAGCAAGATATCTCATTTTGACACAACAGTCAAATTAGCTTACAGTCTACATGTCAAAGCTGATGTTTTCATAGGGTCTAACTGTACCCGCTTCTCTCCATCTGTCAGCCGCTTGGAGGCACCGCCTTAAAATTTACTTTTTATTGAAGTGGTTGTAAAGGTACAAGGGTTTTTACCTTCATGTATTCTATGCATGAAGGTAAAAAAAACTTCTGTGTGTAGCAGCCCCACTATACTTTCATGAGCCCCCTCTCGATCCAGCGATGTCCACGAGAGCCTTGTCTCTCCAGGGACTTGCACTGCTGATTGGCTTTCTGTAACGGTGAGCTAATTAGGAGATGGGGCCAAGGCAAGGCTCAGTGTGTGATTGGACACACAGAGCTCTGGTTCAGGAGCACCGGCATGGGACCTGAAAAGAGAAGGATCTGAGCTGCTCTGTACAAAAACCCTTACACGGAGCAGGTAAATAGGAGTAGGACATGTTTGATATTTAAAAAAAAAGACAAGGTTTTAATGTTTTGATACCAAAAGAAAACCTACCTGTTTAGGCCTTGAGTACGACACTTGACAAGGAGATGAGCTCAAGTCTTCAGATGGGACAGAAGGTGATGCACATGATACACCCACACAGGATGAACTGCCACCATCATTCTTCAGTGCTATTAGCTGCGCTCTTGTGGTTTTCAAAGTATCCAGAGTAGGCAACTCTATGGAAATGCATAAAAACTTTTTTAAGTAACATAATGGCCTATTTTTCTCACAATATCCATTCATTTCATTTGTTAGAAATTGATGATTTGTGAGAAAATTTACTTTTACATGATTAGAGGGTTTCCTCCAGTCTGTTGCTGACCCCCCCACCAGATCAAAAATATTTCAGGAGGGTTTCTCCCAAGGTAAAAGTAAGGATGTTCCACAAAACAAAAATCCTACTTGTGCATATACTGTAGTATGCAGTGCACTCACTGATACTATAATGAATGTAGTACAGTAAACTCCCAGTTACCCAACGATCCCCATTGGTACTGTTGTTTCTGGTTGCTTGAGAGCTAATAGTAACTCTCAAGCATCCACCTCCCGTGGCACCCTGCCCCCCTCCCACTCAGAGGCGTCTCTAGGGGGGGGCCAGAGGGGGCCCTGACCCCCCCAACATTATGCTGTGCCCCACCATGTGCCCCCCCAAAAAAAAAAAAAATTTTTTTTTTTTTTGCTTTTTTTTTTTTTCGGGCCGCCGCTGGAGTAACAGTCTCTCCTGAGAGGGAGAGCGTCCCCAGTCAGCTCTGCGGGGCATTCCTCCCCCTCCCTCTGCTCGCTGACACTGCATAATGCGAGCGTTCACACAACCACAGCCGCCCGATCTGCTCCTTCCCCTGCATCCTCATTGGCACGGAGAAGAGCGAGTTGCAGAAAGGACTCCATGAGCACTGTGGGGGAGGGGGGCCCAAGCCTTCATCTCAGTTACTGAAAAAACAGACTGATTTCTCCCGTCCTTAGGACAGGAGAACCAGCCTGTAAATCCTGAGAGTGGTGACTGCAAGCTGAGCCAAGTGTCAGTCTATGACACTCTTTTACAGCCCAGCGAGTCTAGCCACCCCCCCCACTTTCCTCACATACGAGCAGGGAGGAATAAAGCTCCTCCTCCTTCTCCTTTCAGTCCCGCCCACACTATCTCGGTGTGCTGTATCTGAAGAGAGGGGATGTGTGTTCAGGAAATATGAAAATCAGCAGCATGTGTGTGAATGATGCCTGAGATTCTAGCCTGGACCGTGGGTATGTGTGTGCACTGCAGACTGCAGTACACTGTAATCACTGAACTGCATTATCTCTATCCCTTCTCTCCCCCATCTGTCTCCCTCCCCCTCTCCTGTTCTTTCAAGACATTCACAATTTACTTTCTGTAACGGTCACCACCGTTTACGATATTCCAATCCATCGCCCCACGACAGGTTATCCGACAGTCCGACAGACATCAGACACGACCCATTTCATTTCCCAGAATAAACGAGACAAAACAAGCTCTGGTACTGGCTCCAAAACGAATGAATGAATCCTTTAATGGTAACTTAGCTTTGTTATATACAGTACAAGCATGTTACAGTTAATCACAGGGACAAAGACACACTCCACCCACACATCACACAATGGGGGGGCTTCATACACATTATTTTAGATAATAACATTCCGATGAGTTAATTACTACTTATTACCCAGACGGTCTGGCTCCGCATTTAGAGGGGTTAATTACTACAGCTTGACAAGTCACATTCCACATCTTAACAGTGTCATTAGCATACACAATGAACAGGTCTTAGGAGCAGACCTAATTAGCACAATGGACACAAAACAGTATTAGCATCACACAAAGGAATGTCTAGGAGCAGACTCAATTAACACCTCAAAAGCATGTGTCCCCCCATTGAATGAAAACACTCTATTGACCTGTCGGAGTCAGACTTTAACAACTTGTAATATTTCAAGATATCCTGCAAAACATGAATTATCAGAAATGTCCCATCCCATGTAATTTATCATTATCATTTCTCAGTCACCCTATGCCCAAAAGGGCATAGTGACGCTGGCACAGGAGTAAACCCCATCCTTCAAAAGTCTCTGGGTGTCACGGGCCATTCTGTTACACTTTCACTTTCAGTTAGGCAGGTAATATACAATGCAAATTTTTTTCCTACATCCACAGATTGCAGGAAAGAAACTTGCATGATTCCCCCATCAACACAAACAGTGCTGACGGGAATATCCCTCCTGCCCAGCAATTGTATTCTATACAACAACCACTGGTGATAATCATAAGAGAATCCGCTCATTAATGGTTCAAAACTCAGCCAGTTCCTCCTGAACCAGCTGAGATTTAAACTGTCTATGGCTGGTCTTAGCTCTTAGGCAGCCCATACATTGATCACTTTTTTTCATTCAACTATTAGGTTGAATAAAAAAAAAAAAGAAATGATCCAATTCCCCCATCTACACATTATAGGTGGATGGGGGAATCGTCCCAGTGTGGACCAGTGCTGGAACAACCAGAGTTACTGTCCTGTCCCGGCTATTCACAGCGCTGGTCTCTGTCTCCATGGCAGCGGCGGCAGGACATTGGAACCCAGAGCTGGTTACTTTATGGGGCTGATGTACAGGAGGGCCAGCACAATTTGTTGTTAGAGATGGGCTGGGCATGTTCAAAATTCCACATGCCAGAGCCTGCCAGGAAGCCCACACTGCACAGCGCTAATCACAGGCAGTGAGACATTTCCCGGTCTGCAGCTGCACAGATCAGGAAATGTCTCACTGCCTGTGATTAGCACTGTGGAGTGTCGGCTTCCTGGCGGGATCGGGCATGTGGGATTTCAAACACACCCGAGCCCATCTCTATTGGTTGTAGACAGTTGAGCTCCCTGCAGGTTGCTTAGCAGCAGTGGACCCTTCTCTGACATGCTGATCGGGATGCAATCCAGGTGATGCTCTTAGTCAAATCCTAGTCATAAATATCAGTGATTTTATTGATCAAAGCCCACACTTTACAGGCATAGAGCCCACATGGCTGCTGATCATACGGTTGAATATATTTATGTGGTTGTACTCTTGATGCTAATAAATACTGTATTTATTAGATCTGACTGGGAGCATCACCTGGATCACATCCCGATCAGCATGTCAACAGAGAAGGTTATACAGCATTACTGCTGCTAGGTGACCAGCTGGGGGCTCGCCTCTCTATAACCAATAGTGCCAGCCTTCCCCTGCATGCACCCATAATGTCACCAGCACTAGGTCCTAATAGACTGCCGCCCCTGCCAAGGAGACAGACGCCAGACCAGCGCTGTCAATAGCAGGGACAGGACAGCTGGGGATCCCCACAGTGGCAGAACACCAGGCCCCGGTGGCAAGACAACCTTTGCAACCCTGAAAGTTCTCCCACTGCTTTGGACCCTTATATTTTCTTGGTGTGCTGGTGACATATATCTCTTGTTTTCTGCCACCCTGGGGGGCCCCAGTATAGTAGGAAGGGAGCTCACTGCAGAACATGTAAAAGGACCCGTTGTGGGATCATAGTAAAGGGCCCCAGGAGATTTTATATATATATTGTATATATTGTATATATATAAAATTGCATTTTATAGTTGGCCCCCCTACTTTTTTCCCTGTCCCCCCATGTGCCCCCCCTAAATATGAAAGCTGGAGACGCCACTGCTCCCACTTAGCAGCTAAAGGGGGTAGGGATTTGGGGCAGGGTTTTACCACCCCCAAATTCACATGTGAATGAGCCTTAAAAGTGCTATTGCCAAATGCAACTAAGGGCTCTTTCACAAGTGCTGTATGCAATGCTCCAATGTGCCTCTGAGAAATTCTGCAAGGTGGTGAGGAGGCAAAATGTTAACCCCAATAATTGCAGTGAAAGGCACACGATTGCAGCGCGGTAGTACGGCAATTATAGGTTTTAGTCAGGTGTGAGGAGGCAACACTGGAAGACACTGTGCCCTGTGATCTTTGACTTCTCCCATGTTGTTCAAGTAGATCTCCACCTCTCTAAGGTTGCCTAACTCTGCCTTAAAACACTGTAGAATGAAAGGGCAAATGATTAGTCAAACAGAAAATAAAGATAAAAATAAATAACAAAGGCATCAGCACTGGTGGAATAACACACAATAAATAGATATAAAATGAAAAGACTGTGCCAATATAAAAAATTCAATGAATAGGAGATGTGAGACGGGTGTGAGGCAGAGCGGTGTGTGTCTCTCACTGCTGACCGTGCTGGCTATGTCCCTCTCCTGATGGGGAGACGCTGATCCGGATGCCCTGAAACCCTGAGACCTGTTGTGCTCCTGCTGTGCTCCGCTCTGACATTGATGCTGACGCCTGTGCAGGACTCACCTCTGCCTGCTGTGCCCTGCCATCGGACGGGAGACGTGGGCTGTGGCGGCCCCCCTCTCCCTTATCTGCGGCTTGTCTTGGGCTCCGTACGGCTCCGAGACGTAAATCTGTCCCGCCTCTGCCCCGCCTCCGTGCAGTCTTGGTTGGCTGCTTGCCGCCCTGTTGGTGGCTCATTGGAGTGTGTGCTCACTGGAGAGCTGGAGGCTGGAGCTCACTGCTGCTGGCTGAAAGTCTGCCAGGTATTTTAAACAGCGCTACTGACTGGAGCTGCAGTTTCTTGTCCTGACATACAGTACTGCCAATTGGCTGCCCATTGATGCCTGCTACTACTTGCTATCTTCTGTCTGCTACAGTCATCTGCTAACCCCCCTATGTGACATACTACCCCTGGTGTACTGGACTGCAAAATAAAGTTCTGGAAGAGGGGCATATGGGGTATGTGGATATGTAAAAGCATATTTCCAAAGTAACTAGTGACCCAAGAGTACGAGGAGAATTTAAAGGTCACGTGAGTAACAAACTAAAGAAGATCTGCACAATTTTGTATACTGTATGATACACACTGTATATTACTTACAGTACTGTGTTATAGTATATGATAGACTGTATATGGCAGACAGATGTTGAAACAGCTGAAGATCTAACTTGTGGGTTGTGCAGCAGCAAGTAACACAAGCCATAAGATATATGGACATTTTAGCAGGTGCAGGCAGTAGAGGATAAAGTGGTCAGCCAAGGTGAATAACTACAGGGTATATAATACTTGTAGTGCTCCTGTATTCCTGGGAGTGTTTGGAATAGTTTGCGCAGCAAAACCCGGCTCAATAAAAGTTAATTTAAAGGTGAAAGGGGGAAAGCCGGTGATACCTGAAACACATGGACAATATATAAAATAATCACAGAAGCTATTCCTCTTTTTTTTTTTTTTTTTTTTTTTACTATTTTTGAGTATTCAGTAAAGGGTGATCTCTCCCTGCTTTTTTTTTTGTTCCTTTCGGGGGAAAAAGGGAGAAAAAAAAAAGAAACAAGCAGCTATGTCGGGCCCACAATCCCTACTGTGATACATTTGCCTATATGTCTCAGTTTACTGCTCCCTGCTAGCCATATGGGTAGAGGTAGAAAGGAATTTCATGTGTGATTCATTCCTCCTGACAGGTTATTGAAGTGCTAATGTCCCCTCACTATTCTTTTTTTTTTTCTCAAAAAAGGATGTTTATTGAATAGAATAATCATGCATGGTTACAAATATTGCATCAGTTTCATTTCTCAGTCTCTGTATTACATCCATGCATAAGCGTAGAATAATAAAATAACAAGAAGAACAATCCACACATAAACTTCTGGAATGCTACCTTCTCTGCCCACTAGACCAACTCATTGTACATAAAAGGCAGTGTATGAGTATCATCAAGCTCCCGCATTCCTGGACCTACTCCATTATACATGGGGGTGCTGTACCCTGCCCTCTCCCTCCCCTGCAGAGTGCCCCAGATCCAGTCTTAAGTCCTTGCCCCTGACCTCTTACATTAGTAATCTGTCCAACACCAACTCGAGTGGAGCTAAACCCGGGGAATTTAGCCAGGGGGCCCACAACTTTTCAAACCTGCCCCACCTTTTCCTGTGCTGATATATGTATTTCTCTGCCTGTAGAGTGGATCCCATCTGGGCTATCCACTCTCCCAACCCTGGAGGCTCCGCGTCCTTCCAGTGCCTTAGGATTAGTTTGCGGGCCTGGAAAAGGGCCCTACCAACTGCCTTTTTGTGGTTATCCTCCAGCGGTATGTCTTCTATAATACCCAGTATACATACTTTAGGGGTTTGGGGTATTTGAATCATGAATACCCTGTTTAGTGTTGTGAGAACCCCCGTCCAGTATAGATGCAGCTTGGGACACCGCCACATTAAATGGATGAGGTCACCATGGTCCCTAGCACATCTAGGACAGTTGTCATCCTCAGTCAGCCCCATCTTACGCAGTCTGGCCGGGGTAAAGTGTACCCGTAGAACAATGTACAGTTGTGACAAACGGTGTGCTACGTTGAGCGAGGCTCCCTGTATGGCCAATAATGTTTCTTCCCATTGTTCCTCCTCAAAAACACCCACATCTCTTTCCCAGGAGTCCACCACCCTAGAGGGAAGGGCCGGCAGCACAGCTGTCAGTAGCATGGCATATGAGCTTGAAATGAAGCCCCTGAAGCTAGCTATCCCAGTCATAAAGTGGAAGATCGGGGCAGGGGACAATGTCCAGGGTTATTTCCAGCCTGGGCCCTGATGGCATGTCTCAACTGTAAGTAGGGAAAATACATGGTCTGGGGAAGATCAAACTTCTCTCGGAGCTCCGCAAAAGAAAGCAAGCGGCCCCCAGAGAAGATATGCACCAAGTGTGTAACCCCATACCTCCTCCACTGCTCACCACAGGTCAGAGACAGTAGTTCCTCGTAGTATCGGTTGTTCCAAATTGGACTGTGACCGGTAAACCCCTCTATGTTTTGTAGTTGGCGGGTTTTATTCCAGACTTTCTGCATTAATGCATATGTAGGGAAAAGTTTATTGGACTTAGCACATTGCAGCGACTCGAGACCAGTTACCATATTAGCAATGCCTGTCATGTGATTTACTATGTCGACCACCGGGTCTCCCCTTCCCTTACTCATAGCCCGAGCTATGTGTTGTAGTTGTGATGCCAGGTAGTATACCCAGGGGTTTGGGAGAGCAAGCCCCCCCACCTCCTTCGGCTTTTGTAGTTGTTCTAGCTTAATCCTGGGGGGTTTATTAAGCCAGAGAAACGCTCTGAACAGGGAGTTAATAATTCTAAAAATCCTGAGAGGGATAACCATGGGGGTGTTGTGCAGAATATACAGCAACTGAGGCATAAATACCATCTTCGTGAGGTTCACTCTACCAACCAGGGACATTTTTAATTTTGACCATATCTTAATTTTGTCTCTAATCCTGCCTATCAAGGGGGTGAGATTTAGGGAGACATAATCAAGCGGTTGGGGGGTGACCCAGACGCCCAAGTATTTAAATTTAGTCGCCACCGGAATGTCACGCAGCGTACGATCCTGCGGATTCGACGCATCCAAAAACATAATTGCGGACTTAGTCCAATTTATCAATAGTCCCGAAAAGGACCCGAAGGTCTGAATCACCGACATTGCCTCCCGGAGAGAACCCGACGTATCTCCCAGTAGTAGCATGGTATCGTCCGCGTAGAGCATAATTTTTTCATGTATTAATCCGTACTGAAATCCCTTGATTAGGAGGTTAGAGCGCACCAGTGCCACCAGCGGTTCTATGGCAACCGCAAATAGCAATGGTGACAGAGGGCACCCCTGCCGAGTCCCCCTGTGTAGTGGAAAGGGAGGAGACACTCTGCCCTCCTCCCTAATAACCGCCAGAGGGGAGTCATACAGGAGGCGCACCCATGATTGGAACACAGGCCCGAACCCGAATCTAGACAACGTCGCCCACAGGTACTGCCACTCAATGCTGTCGAATGCCTTGTGGGCATCTAGAGACAGCAATGCTCTATCCCCCCCATTATCCGCCGTCGATTGCATGTTTACAAATAGTCTCCTCAGGTTAATAGCTGTAGATCGTTCCGGTATGAACCCTGATTGGTCTGAGTGTATTATCGCCGAGATCACCTTATTCAGCCTTGTTGCCAAGACTTTTGCTAGTATTTTTATATCACTTTGTAAAAGTGAGATTGGCCTATAGGAACCTGGATCCAATGGATCCTTTCCCGGTTTAAGCAGGAGTACTATGCTTGCTTGTCTCATAGAGTCTGGAAGCCGCCGTGCCTCCCTGGCCGCGTTCAAAGTTTGAAGCAGCCTCGGGAGCACAACGCTCCCATATTGCTTGTATACTTCAACTGGTATGCCATCGTCCCCTGGTGCCTTAGTATTGGGGAAAGAATTGGTTGCCTCTATCATCTCCTCAATGGTAATGGGAGTCTCAAGGGACTCCGCCTGGGACTCCGTTAAACATGGTAGCTCTATCCCCTGCAGAAAGTCCCGAGTCTCCTCTCCAGTGTGTGTTTGCTTCGATTCATATAGACTGGCATAAAATCTGGTCAGTTCCCCCATTACCAGGTCGGGGGTGTTCACCAACCTACCTCCCTCAGTTCTAAGAGCTCCGATAGATGGGGACGTCTGTTGTGATTGAACTATTTTGGCTAAGAGCTTGCCCGTTTGCTCCCCCTCATAGAACGCCATTTTTGAAAAAAAACATTTTTTGTCAGCTCTAGAAGCGTCTAGTCTAGCCAATGCGTCCTGAGCCGCTATCCACGCCTCCCGGGAGCCCTCCCTCGAGTTAGCTATGTACTCCGCCTCCAAGCGTTTCACCATCTGTGCTACCTGGTCCCTTTGTTCGGTCGTGTTGTGTTTTATGGCGTTCACCTCAGCAATAAAAACTCCCCTCAAGTAGGCCTTAAAAGCATCCCAAGCAGTGTCTGTTGCAGGATGATCTGCATGTCTCTGCCAGTAAGCCACTATGTCCTTCTCAATTTTCTCATGAGAAGGGAAGAGGTTGAGCCAAAAGGCATTAAGCTTCCATGGTGCTCTGGGAAGAGTAGAAGGAGGCCTGACCCTCAGAAAAAGTAAAACGGGGGAATGATCCGAGACGCACCGGGGAAGGTAATGTATATCCTCAACATATTGTGTGGCAGACGCCGAGCACAAGCACAGGTCAATCCTAGACAAGGACATATGTGTTTTGGAGAAGCAAGAGAATTGCCTCTCGAGGGTTTTTTTTTGTCTCCAGGGGTCTACCCAGCCCACCTCTTCCGTAACTTAGCCATGGCCGTTCTAGTCGTCCCCGGGGGTCCCCTCGGGGGAGGGTGTCTGTCCAAATATGGATTCATTATCCCGTTAAAATCTCCCACTACCACTAGCGGGGTTCCAGGATGTGATAGCTGAAAAGCAAGGAGGGACCTCCAGTATCTGAGGGCTGAATGGGGGAGGGACATATACTGCAGCCAGAATGAATGACAGTTGGTTTACCCTACACAGCAGAAACACATATCTTCCCTCCTGATCAATCTTAGAATCCATACAGTGAAAATCCAGGGATTTGTGTATCAATACACTCACACCCCTTGAATATGAGGTTTGAGTGGAATGATACCGTGTTTCCCCGAAAATAAGCCCGGGTCTTATATTAATTTTGACAACATAAGACACAGTAGGGCTTATTTTCGGGGTAGGTCTTAGCATGCCGTGTGCTGTGTCTCTCCCTACCTGCCTGTCACAAATCCCCTGTGTAAAAGTGCTTGTAGAATGTTGGTATCACAATGCAAAACTTCTGCATGCTGAGATTTAGTGCCACATAACTTCTTATATCACCTGTGACACGCCAAAGGTCTGCAGAGGAAGAGGGGCCCCCGAGATCCCCCGCTGACATCTTGGAGAGGGAGAGATTAGCTGAGTGCAGCTTGTCACTTGCTTTGTCCGCCGGAGCTCTGCACAGGGAGGGGGGCCGAGATCCCCGCTGACATCTCAGAGAGGGGAAGATCAGCTGAGTGCAGCTCGCCACTTCGTTAGCCTGCCGAACCTCTCCTCCCTGCTCCGAGCACTGTAGGGGGGGTGAAATCCCCCGCTGGGAGGAAAGAAGGAGAGAAGCAGGAGATCAGCTGATTGCAGAGCAGCTGTATTTTGAAGGTACTTGGCACAATTGACACACACACAGTCTACACTATACACTCCTGCAACGGAGTAGTGTTTACACTACACACACACACATACACAAGCACTCTATACTAGGGCATATTTTCGGGGTAGGGCTTATATTGCAGCCCTACCCGAAAATCAGGGTAGGTCTTATTTTCGGGGTAGGTCTTACTTTCGGGAAAACACGGTAAGTCCAACCTGCCCAGGCAAATCCCAGCCACGACCTAGTGTCCGGAGTTAAATGTGTCTCCTGCAAAACGCAAATGGCCGGGAAGTGCTTCCTAAGGGAGGTGGAAACCATAGTGCGTTTAAGTGGTTCTCCCAAGCCCCTCACATTCCATGAGACTACAGCAATTCCAGACATCCTTCCTTCATTATGATATCAATACATGACATAACAATCCTCCACCCGCCTCTTAGATCACTGTGTCTTTCCCTCTCGCCCAATGGCGTCACCTCACACAGTGTTTTCCAGGAAAAGCAGGTAAGCTCCCGGGAGCTCAAAATTAAAAAGGCAAAACTGAAAAAGGTAAAAAAAAAGAAAAATGTTACTTGTGTCGGCATCTCCACATAGTCAGAGGTGGGCCATTGCAGGGTAGTAGTCCGTGTCTCCTCGCCCGGTACAGTTCCGTGGCAGGTAGCACAAGTCCGGAGCGGGAGCTCCACTGAGCGTAGGTAGTAGAGAGCGGCTTCCAAAAAAGAGGGGAGCAGAGTCAGCAGCACCAGACAAAAAAACAAACTTATCAACTTTGCGGACAAAAGCCGCCGGGCATAACCTTTGCCCTCAATATGCCACAGACGCAACAGGCAGTCCGTGGCCCTAACATTGCGCCTCAAGGGGCACTACTCGCGTGATCCAAATCGCATGTGGAACAGGCAAAATCAGGAAATAGAATGCAAAATAGTCAGTTCGCTCCGTTCCTGTGCAGAAAAGAATTCTGCATATATTGTTCTCCCGGTCCTTAGACCATGTGGGTAATAACAGAGATAGACCCACAGTCCAATGGTAGGTAAACGAAAAAAAAGGAAATGAACCGGCTTACCATCAAACTCTGCAGTCCATAAACTCGAAGCACATCAGTCCGCATCTGCACCTGGATCCTCTGCTTGTCGAATCTGATGCTCATTCTGGTCCAGCCAGGATGAGGCCTCCGTAGCTGATTCAAAGAATTGGGCCCTGCCTCCTGCAATAATCCGGAGCTTAGCAGGGTATAACATCGCGTAGTTGGCTCGCAGGCGTTGCAACCTTCTCTTCACCTCTCCAAATTTGGCCCTGCGCCTCTGTACTTCCGCAGAGAAGTCGGGGTAGAATGACACCCTTACTCCATTATATTGGACATTGCGGCGTTCTCTGGCCAGCCTCAGGATGATTTCCTTGTCCTTAAAGTTAAGCAGTTTGGCTAGCATGGTGCGTGGTGGGTTACCAGGAGGGAGAGGCCTAGGTGGTACTCTGTGTGCCCTCTCAACTGAGTAGAAGGGCGTGAAGGCATCCTTGCCAAACACCTCTTGCAGCCAGGTCTCCACAAATGCAGTGGGATCACGGCCTTCTGTCTTCTCTGGCAGGCCCACTATGCGGATATTACTCCTCCTCAAGCGGTTTTCAATATCTTCATTACGGCTTTCGTTAGCTGTCGCGACTCTAGCCGTGACCTGCAGTTCCCTAATAAGAGGGGCCATCCTGTCCTCCACCTCGCTTACACGACTTTCCACCGCAGTGGTGCGCTCTCTGATTTTTTGAAAGTCTTGTCGGATCAGTCCCACCTCCTCCTTCAGCCCCCCAAAGTGTTGCTGCAATGTCTGCACTGTGGCCGTGCACTTATTCACTGCCTGCAGTATCTGGGCCAGTGTGGGTTGCTCAGCACTCTCGTTCTCTTCCTCCTCTCCTGCGTTCTCTGCATGTGTTACTTGTGCTGAGGCCTGTGAAGTCCGGGCAGAGCAAGGCCCCGGCGCCATTGTATAAAATATATCGTCCGAGGGGCGGTCAGCCAGGCCGTTCAGTTTTTGTGCATAGTACACCATGTCCTTAGGGGCATCTTTTCCCATGGCTTTAGGTGTCTTGGGGGGATCTTACCGTGGTCCCGTTTGTCTCCGCGTGTCTTCCAGGCCGCCGCGGCGCCATTTTGGAAATCAGGGAGCTCATCTCCTTTGAGCTGTTTACTGGTAATCGGGCTGGAAAGCAGGTCGCTGTGTGCACCGAGTGCTGATGTACAGCTGGGTGGTGTCCGTTTCTGGAAACGATCGGTATTTCGGCCGGGAGAAGGATCGCTGCAGTGTGCTGTTTGGGAGCTCTGTGAGACACGTCCGCTCACATGCCGCTCTTGGCCACGCCCCCGTCCCCTCACTATTCTAAACGTTAATTGATCTATTGTGTTGTGTGAAGAAGATCTGTGTTTACCCTTAAAAGATGTGTATTGTATCATCAGGCTAAATGATTAGAGAAGTAGTATGTTAATTATTCTGATTGCTTCAGTGTAGTAATTAACTCCACTGATGTCTTTATCTAAAGAAACGTGTCTGCATGGTCGGCTCCGACTTGTCTCCTATAATCTGTATGGGAAACCCCACTGTGTGAGGGGGGGCGTTCCTAACAGGTTGTAACCACATATAAGCTGAGTTTTTGTGTCATTAAAGTCTCTTGTTCCAGCATTAAGCCTTGGCATGTGTGGCTTATTATGGCGATTCCAGGAGGGGATGTTCTTGTATGGGGAGAAGGGAATGCTTGACGGGGATATCATTCTAATACCGTCACACCTACGATCGGCTAAAGATAAGGAAAAAGATAAAAGTGGATCAGCTAATGCAGCAGCTGCCAAGTTAGGCCTTAGCATGCTAAGAAACTTGTCCGCTGGGAACATGCCTCATCGGACATCCAGCGCATTCGTCAAATTGATTTGACGCATGCGTGGAAGCATTGAACTTGCGTGTTAGAGAACGTCGGTGTCTTATACTTCACCGCGTTCTCTGTCCGCTGGGATTTTGGTCTGATGGTGTGTACACACATCAGACCAAAAGCTCCCAGCAGACATGTCCGATGAAAACGGTCCGTGGACCGTTTTCATCGGACATGTATGCTCCTGTGTACAAGGCCTCAGAGAAATATACGCACACACCAGATCATACCCCAGTTAAAGTGGGGTCGTCAGCCCAGACTAAAACAGTTGACAGGAAAAGTCAAGAACCACCAGTAGCGACTGTTAAAAAGGTCATTGATAAAAATATAGCTACAGTTGACAAAGGGACTGAGATAGATCCAGTACTAGCCCCTGATTGTGGAGGGCGTAATCCTACATTAAAAGATGTATTTTTGGTGGTTAACACATGCAAACAGACTTTGGGGGAGTTGTGTGATCAGATGAAGGGCGTTAAAGGAGAGTTGATCTCCGTGAGGCAGGAGCTTCAAAAGACAAATGAGAGGATAACTGAGGCAGAGGGAAGAATATCTCAAATAGAGGATGACTTATACCCAGTAAAGCAAGGGGTTAAAACGATGAAAGAACAGATGAGCAAGTTTGAGGAAAAGTTGGATGAAATGGAAAACAGGAACTGTAGGGACAATGTGAAATTGGTGGGATTACCGGAAAAATGCCAAGGGACTAATCCAACAGAGTTCTTGGAAAACTGGTTTTCAAAGTTATTCAGGAGACAATCTTTTTCGCCTTCATCAGGAGGACGCCCACGATCAATATTGATGAATTTTTTTAATTTTAAGGACAAAGTAATGTTACTCAGAAGAAGTAGAGAGATGGGGAGCATTATGTGGGAAGGATCGAAGGTTTTACTGTATCCGGATTTTTCACCTCTCCTGCAGAAGCGGAGGGCCAGCTTTATCGAAGTCAAACGTAAAATGCAAAAGTTTAATCTAACATATGCCTTACTACACCCAGCGCGTTTGCGAGTGGCAGCACTGGATGGGACTTTCTTTTTTGAGGACGCGATGAGATGGTTGGAGGACAAAAAGGATCAGCTTGTACTAAAATGACGGAACACTTAGCTTAAAGAAATAGATATGGGGAATCTAAGGAATAACAAGCACTTTAAAAGGGTTGGATAATGGGAGACACACAGTTCAGGGGACACAGAATGAGAGGGGAGTGTATCTTAATGAGATTTGGTGTGGGGGTGGTATGGAGGGGGGAGAGTATGGATGAACCGATCACAACAAAAGCCCACAGGGATTACCTAGGAGGGTGTAGGGAGGGAAAGGGAGTTGGGAGGGAGAGTAGAAAGGAGGGGGAGTATTTAAGGGTGGTACATGGGAGGGAAACAGAGGGGTTTGACTACACTGAGAGGAAAATATGCACATACACAAACGATACAAATCCTGGTAAAAGGTAAATTAACACAGACAATAGATCTAATAGGAGCATGTACAGATGTTACACAATATAATGATAAAGCACATAGATACACAAAATAGTAAGCAGGGAAAAGTTAATAGCACATTTAGGGAAGAAAAAGGGACAGAAAATAGATATGTATGTATGGGTATAATGTGGAGGTGTATGTATAGATATATATATGTATGTGTAGATATGTATGCGCATACAAAGATAATGGAGTATGAGTATACTAGGTGCACTAGGCGGTGTAAGAGAGAATTCCTTTTTTTTTTTTTTTTTCTTAAGGCTATCGGGTGTATATATACCATGGCTCATAGAATGTTTAAGGACATAAATTAATACAGAATAGAACATTGCAGATAAGATCTAGGAAGTCATGTATAAATTAATTGTCTTTCTCTATGGGTAAGCAGATCTAGCTAGATTCAGAAAGAGTTAGGTCGGCGTATCAGTAGATACGCCGACCTAAATCTGAATCTGTGCCGACCTAGGTTTAAGTGTATTCTCAAACAGAGATACACTTAAACCTATCTAAGATACGACGGCTTGCGCCGTCCTATCTTAGGGTACAATACTTAGGCTGGCCGTTAGGTGGCGCTTCCATTGCGGTCGGCGTAGAATATGTAAATCACTAGATATGCCTATTCACGAACGTACGCCCGGCCGACGCAGTACAGATACGCCGTTTACGTAAGAGATAGGCCGCCTAAAGTTATTCCATCAAATAGATAGAATAGTAATGTTAAGTATGGCCGCCGTTCCCGTGTCGAAATTCCAAAATTTTACATCGTTTGCATAAGTCGTCCGTGAATAGGGATTTACGTAGTTTATGTCCAAGTCGAAATCAATAGGCCCGTGCGGCGGACTTAGCCGCAATGTACACTGGGAAATGTAGCCTAAACGCGCTAAGCTACGCCGCCGCAAAGTTAGGACAGGGTATATGAATCTAGCTAATCGATACAATTTTATTCTGGAATGTCAGGGGTCTGCACGATTCCAAAAAAAGGACTGCTTTATTTACTTTATTTTCGCAACAAAATCCCACGATTATATGCTTGCAGGAATCTCACCTTACTGGTGATACTATCCAATTGCTACATATGTCTAAATACCCTGTGCAATACCATTCGGTCCATACTAGATATTCCAGGGGGGTCAGTATATTGTTCTCTAGAACTACTGCATTTATTAAACAGGATGTGCTTGTAGACCCCGAGGGCAGGTTTATTTTTCTAATGGGGAAGTGGGAATCCCATTTATGTGTTATTGCTAATGTATATATACCGCCACCTTTTACGCTGATAGTATTACAATGTCTGGCCAGGTTCCTGGCCAAACATCCGCAGCTACCTGTATATGTCCTTGGAGACTTTAATAGTGCAATGGATACCTCCCTGGATATATATATAAAAAGTTTTCTCCACAGGGCCCTAGGGAGTATACCTCGATCGCTAGATTTGTGACCGAGCTGGGACTGGTAGATCTGTGGAGATGTAAATACCCACTTCAGGCCCAGTTTTCTTTTCATTCTCTGTCTCACTCCACGCTCTCTCGCATAGATTTTGCCCTGGGTAATGACTTAACGCTTCCCTTTGACCCCGCGGTAACGTATTTGTCCAGGGGCCTGTCTGACCACTCCCCGGTGCAGCTTTCTTTGGACCTTCATAAAGCATGTCTCCCTATGCACTGGAAATTTAACCCCTTTTGGTTTCGATTATTTACTGACACAGGGAGCATGCGGATGCAAATCCAATACTTTTTGGACGATAAATCATCAGCTGCGCCTGGAGTGGTATGGGACACGCTAAAAGCTTTTATTGGGGGGATGTGTATAAAATAAATCAGTTTTCTTAAAACAAGGAATAGGCAGTGGGCCCACGAGGCTTAGGCCGGGTACTCACGACCAAACATGTATGGTGAAAGCGGTCCGTCGGACTGTTTTCACCATACATGTCTGCCAGAGGGCTTCTGTACGATGGTTGTACACACCATCGTACAGAAGTCCGCGCGTAAACAATACGCGGGGCGTGTCCGCGGTGTCGCCGCGTCGCTGACGCGGTGTCGCCGCGACAATGACGCAGCGACGTGGGCGGCCCGCCTTTAAAATGCTTCCACGCATGCGTCGAAGTCATTCGACGCATGCGAGGGACGGCGGGCGCCTGGACATGTACGGTAGGTCTGTACTGACGACCGTACATGTCCGAGCGGGCAGGATTGTTTTAAAACAAGTCCAGGAATATTTGTCCGCTGGGAAAAGGCCCGGCGGGCAAATGTTTGCTGGAATTCGGCCCGCTCGCGCCCACACACGACCAAACATGTCTGCTGAAACTGGCCTGCGGACCAGTTTCAGCAGACATGTTTGGTCGTGAGTACGGGGCCTTAGAGGGCGGTGGAGAAAGCAGAGGAGCTGTATTTGTTGGATCCCACGCCCGAACATGACAGGAAGTGGAAAGATGCACAAAAACTTTACCGCACTATTCATTTATAGCAAGCTGATAAAAAAAGATTTTTTCACCTCCCAAACATATTTTGAGGAGGGGGAAAAAAACTGGCCACATGTTGGCTATGATAGCTAGGTCTCAGCAGCCACCCCAAGTGGTACACAGTATTACGACATCAACGCAACCGACTGTTATGGACACGCCCTCTATATTGAAGGAGTTTTACTCCTTCTACCAAGACTTATACTCCTCTAAAGTGACATATCCAATAGATGATTTGACACGTTTTTTGGAGTCCATTACACTCCCCCAACTTAAGGAGACGCATAGGGAGCGCCTTTACGCACCTTTTTCTCTTGAAGAATTCCAGATCGCGCTGGCCACCTTCCCAAACTCAAAAGCCCCGGGAAATGACGGATTGCCAATTGAACTGTACAAAAAGTTTTGTGGAGTGCTCCTACCGGAGCTACTCCATACGCTTAAAAACGCACTTGACTTGGGCTCCCTGCCTACATCTATGTATGAAGCTGTAGTGGTAGTAATACTGAAACCAGGGAAGGACCCTGACAAGCCCGATTCATACAGGCCTATCTCACTGTTAAAAGGAAGGGAAAAGGGGATGGGAAAAATTTGCGCTTAGTGAGAAAAAATATATATTAGTGAAACAATTAAGATAAGGTCCTGGGAGGGACGTCCTGCTGCTAAACACTACAACCTAGATATAAAGTGTGAAGAAAAATTTGCAAAAACAGTGTAGCGCTGGACAACAACATATACCTTATAAATCAATGTATAAAGCAACAAGTATAAACAGTGTTAAACTATAAGTGATAAAAAATCATTTGGAACTTAATTCAATATATGAGTGCGCAAAATCTATAAATGCATAGGTTATTGTAACACTATGCCAACAATGTAGCACTGAGCGACAAATGTCAAAATACCTGTATATATCTCAACAGATAATATGATAATAAAACAATGTAAATTAAAGTGACCAATTCAGCATATGAGGTGCAAAACAAATCATTTAAAACTTAATTCAATATATGAGTGCACAAAATCTATAAATGCATAGGTTATTGTAACACTGTGCCAACAATGTAGTACTGAGCGATAAGTGTCAAAATACCTGTATATATCTCAACACATAATAAGATAATAAAACCGTGTAAATTGAAGTGACCAATTCAGCATATGAGGTGCAAAACTCCTCACGAAAGTGATTGCCATGCGACTGACTCTCGGCGGTGGTGACTGCACTGGTGCACTCGGACCAGTCCGGTTTCATACCAAACAGATCTACGGCAAATGACTTGCGACAACTTTTTCTTAATATGCAGATTCCTATTGACAACCATGGACATAGAGCTATACTCTCGTTGGATGCCGCTAAGGCTTTTGATAGCATGGAGTGGGAGTATTTGTGCAAAGTGCTGGAGAATTTTAATTTGGGCGAGGACATCATCTCTTGGATTAAACTACTGTATAAAGCACCAAAAGCGTGTATCCGAATAAATAATACCCTTTCACCCTCCTTTGATTTACATAGGGGAACGAGGCAGGGCTGCCCCCTGCCCCCCTTTGCTTTTCGCCCTGGCCATAGAGCCCTTGGCGGCGGCTATAAGGGGGAATCCAGATATACAGGGATTTAGGCGGGGAGAACTAGAAGATAAGTTGGCACTATATGCAGACGATGCGCTGTTGTTTCTGGGCGACACGTCTGCATCCCTGACCCATCTTATGGAATTGGTTCATACTTTTGGAACCTTCTCCGGTTTTAAAATCAACTGGTATAAGTCTACTCTTCTTCCACTGGACCTGCTTTTGGGACCTTTGCTGCAGATTGCTGACCAGATTAAAGTTGTGGATAAATTTAAATATTTAGGTATTATGGTTCACCCTAATTTAGACCAATATATTAGGCTGAATGTGAAACCCGTTCTTAAAAAATTTCAGGAAAAAACTAGTTGGATCAAGTTGCCGCTGTCCGTTGTTGGGCGCTGTAACCTGATTGAAATTATCTGGAATCCTCAGTTACGATATGTGCTCCACAATGCCCCTATCTGGATTCCTGCCCAAGTGTTTAAGAGATGTAACACTATATACCGTGCACTTATATGGAGGAAACTGGTCCCAAGAATTAAATTAGAAACTTTACAGGAGAGGAAGGACTCGGGAGGTCTAGCAGTACCGAACCCATTTTTTTATTTTGTCGCGGCACAGCTACAACAATTGGCAGGATGGTTATGTCCAGAGCCCTCGGACCCCACTAGAAACTTGGCGGGTGCCGAGATAACCTGGTGGAATGTATAGAGGCGGGGGAACTGGGGGCTATGGACCAGTACCCCACATTTATACTTATAGATAAGATTTGGAATAAAACTAAACAACACCTGCAATACATGGGATACACTAGCTGGTCACGTATATGGAAGAATAGTAATTATCCAGAACTTAATAAATTACAAAATGTTGTCAATTGGGAGAGATGGGGAGTAAAGTATACAGGTGGTTCTCAAAAAATTAGCATATTGTGATAAAGTTCATTATTTTCTGTAATGTACTGATAAACATTAGACTTTCATATATTTTAGATTCATTACACACAACTGAAGTAGTTCAAGCCTTTTTATTGTTTTAATATTGATGATTTTGGCATAAAGCTCATGAAAACCCCAAATTCCTATCTCAAAAAATTAGCATATCAAGAAAAGGTTCTCTACACGAGCTCTTAACCTAATCATCTGAATCAACTAATTAACTCTAAACACCTGCAAAAGATTCCTGAGGCTTTTAAAAACCCCCAGCCTGGTTCATTACTCCAAACCGCAATCATGGGTAAGACTGCCGACCTGACTGCTGTCCAGAAGGCCATCATTGACACCCTTAAGCAAGAGGGTAAGACACAGAAAGAAATTTCTGAATGAATAGGCTGTTCCCAGAGTGCTGTATCAAGGCACCTCAGTGGGAAGTCTGTGGGAAGGAAAAAGTGTGGCAGAAAACGCTGCACAACGAGAAGAGGTAACCGGACCCTGAGGAAGATTGTGGAGAAGGACCGATTCCAGACCTTGGGGGACCTGCGGAAGCAGTGGACTGAGTCTGGAGTAGAAACATCCAGAGCCACCGTGTACATGCGTGTGCAGGAAATGGGCTACAGGTGCCGCATTCCCCAGGTCAAGCCACTTTTGAACCAGAAACAGCGGCAGAAGCGCCTGACCTGGGCTACAGAGAAGCAACACTGGACTGTTGCTCAGTGGTCCAAAGTCCTTTTTTCGGATGAAAGCAAATTTTGCATGTCATTTGGTAATCAAGGTGCCAGAGTCTGGAGGAAGACTGGGGAGAGGGAAATGCCTGAAGTCCAGTGTCAAGTACCCACAGTCAGTGATGGTCTGGGGTGCCATGTCAGCTGCTGGTGTTGGTCCACTGTGTTTTATCAAGGCAGGGTGAATGCAGCTAGCTATCAGGAGATTTTGGAGCACTTCATGCTTCCATTTGCTGAAAAGCTTTATGGAGATGAAGATTTCATTTTTCAGCACGACCTGGCACCTGCTCACAGTGCCAAAACCACTGGTAAATGGTTTACTGACCATGGTATTACTGTGCTCAATTGGCCTGCCAACTCTCCTGACCTGAACCCCATAGAGAATCTGTGGGATATTGGGAAGAGAAAGTTGAGAGACGCTAGACCCAGCACTCTGGATGAGCTTAAGGCCGCTACCGAAGCATCCTGGGCCTCCATAACACCTCAGCAGTGCCACAGGCTGATTGCCTCCATGCCACGCCGCATTGAAGCAGTCATTTCTGCAAAAGGATTCCCGACCAAGTATTGAGTGCATTACTGAACATAATTATTTGAAGGTTGACTTTTTTTTAATTAAAAACACTTTTCTTTTATTAGTCGGATGAAATATGCTAATTTTTTGAGATAGGAATTTTGGGTTTTCATGAACTGTATGCCAAAATCATCAATATTAAAACAATAAAACGGCTTGAACTACTTCAGTTGTGTGTAATGAATCTAAAATATATGAAAGTCTAATGTTTATCAGTACATTACAGAAAATAATGAACTTTATCACAATATGCTAATTTTTTTAAGAACCACCTGTATTGTGGAGGTGTACTCAGGGATTTTCAGTCCCTGCGTGCGGAATTTGATTTGCCAAATAAGTCTACAACGTCCACATGGGAGCTCACCAGACTGGTAATGCTTACGAAGTTAACTATGGAGTGGAATACAATATTAGGTAATGTTCTCAAGGTAACACTGTCATCAACTCAGCAGCTCACTGTACTATTCACTGTACATATCGCACACCTGAAAAGTTGCATAAATGGCGCAGAAGGGATGACCCATTTTGTCCCCGTTGTCTAGTGGACAACGGGACTCTTGTGCATATGCTGTGGAGGTGTCCGAAGCTGCATCGCTATTGGGCTGCGGTGGTGGCCACTGTCAATAGCATATGGAACCTTCAACTGCCTATGGATCCTAAACTTTGTTGGGGTGGTTAGACGAAGAACTGTACATGCCACACACCTCTACTGCTATTCTAAGGTCCCTGTTTTTGGCCAGGAAACTTATTGCCAGGAAATGGCTGTCCGCAATGGCCCCCACACACACAGAGTGGATAATATTGGTAAATGATTCTCTCGTTGGGGAACAACTTACGTATAAACACCGGGGTAATTTGGGGAAGTTTGAGAATATATGGGGCCCTTGGCTGGATATCCCAGGTTTGGCACCATTGCGGCTGGCGCAAAATAGAATTTCTGGAGACAGAGCTGTAGTGTCTATTATGCCGGCTTAGAATGGGCAGGTGAGAAGGGAGAAAGCTACCAGTGCCCTCGAGCAGGATAGAAAAACATATGAAGGGTATATTTAATGTTTCTAGACATAATGGACTCACCAAATATAGTGCTGAAGAATATAAATGTGTTGTATGGACTTGTATGTGTGCCCGAAGATATGTGAAACCTGTTTCGCACCATATTTTGTAATGTATTTAAAAAAAGAGAAAGTATGTGTTTTGTATGTCGGAATTTCAATAAAAAAATTATCTGATTAAAAAAAAAATTCAATGAAAATTAAAATTGAAAAATTTCACCAATACCAATTCACATTGAAAGATTGGCATCCAGGGGCTGATATGCCAAAAACGGTGCACAATAATTAACCAAAACAAAAAATCAGAGTGCACAGAAAAATTTGTATATAAATTCACAAAATGAATGTCCAATTATATGTATAAACAATGAGAGGTTAATACGCCAAATCAGTGATCCCAAAATTGTATGCCAACAGCACACAATTTGCAAACCAAACCTCAAAAGTTCTTAATGATATCACCACAAAACTCAAACACTGATGACCAAATGAATAATGAAGGATGATGCAGATATGATGATCAGTTGAATGCGGTGATATAAAAAAATGGAAGGTGCCCACCACCGTAGTTAAGTTGTCTCAGTTGTTGGTTTTCTTCTTCCAAGTGCTTATTCCGGTTTTCCATTCACCAGTTGTCAGTCTTGGTCAGGTGCTTTGACAGCGGCTGGCAGCCCATCTGTCAGAATCCCCCCAAAAAATAAAAAATTTAGCTTTCCTCCTCCACACTCTCCATCCACCCCCCCCCCCTAACACACACACACACACCGCTAACCTCCTTCTGCACAATTTATTTGATGGCAGCTGAATGTAAACAGCAGGTAGTGGGGGAACCATAGCCAGACTGCCATTGGCTGTTTCAATTTTAAAATTAGGCTGACTATTGCGCCTCCTTCCCACTGCCTGCTGTCAATCAGCAGAGGAAGACCTGAAGAAGAATGTTCTCCTTCAAATCCTTTCCTTTGCTGATTGACAACAGGCAGTGGACGGGTGCAATAGCCCACTAGTTATTGGCTACTGCAATTTAAAATAGTCAACAGCAACCTGGCTATTGATTCCCCTGCTATTTGCTATTTTTTCCTGTATTCTGACAGTGGCCAGTGGCTGTTAGAATACAAAAAAAAGGCTAGGTGTCAACTGATATCAGGCTACTTCTGGGGCAGCTGGATGTAAACAGAATAATTGGTATCTGTATGGAAAAATCCATATCTGTTGGCACCTAGTAGCAGGGCAGATAATATGCAAAAGGGGAGGGAGACATAAAACATTGGTAGCACTGTGCCCTGACATTATGGGGTATATTTACTAAAGGCAAATCCACTTTGCACTACAAGTACTTGGAAGTGCAGTCGCTGTAGATCTGAAGGGGACATGCTAAGAAAAAACCCCAAATAAAGCATTTTTGCTTGTACATGATTGGATGATAAAATCAGCAGAACTTCCACTCATTTCAGATCTTCCCCTCCGATCTACAACAACTGAATTTCCAGGTGCACTTGTAGTGCAAAATGGATTTGCCTTCAGTAAATCAACCCATATGCTGTATGGAGAGTGGATATCGAATGGAAGCTGTATAATATTATATGCAGCAATGTCCACTGAAAGTATGCTACACAGTTACTGGATATAACATGGAAACCATACATATTGGCCCAGATTCAGGTAGATTTGCCCATTACTTACACCTGAGCCGCTCAGCTGAATTTCTCTGCGCTGGAGCAATTTTGCCAAATTGCCACCTGATTCAGGAATTGTTTGTTCATTTAATTTGCTCCTGTTTAAGGCAAAGCTGAGGGCGCAAGGCCGTGCAAGTCAAAGTGGGTGTGCCCCTATGTAAATGAGGAATTTTCGGCTCAGCAGAGGTTTGCTAGCATAATTTCAGGGCAAATCCTGCTCAGCTGCTTGCACTGAGCAAATAAATAGGAGCAGACTTGCGCAGGTTCTTTGCTGAATTTCATCCTGCTTTTTCCTACCCCCCCCCTGAGCAAGGAAATTCAGCCCTTTTGCAAGACATGGCACCTCCCAAAGGGACCAAAAAAAGGAAGGCCAACTTTGTGGCTGCAGAGATGGACATCCTGATTGCTGCACTCCAGCAGCATAAGGAAGTCCTATATGGTGCCCAGCGGGCAAACACCACCATTGCCCAAAGGAGGGCTATATATGAAGCCATTGCCCTGGACATCAATGCCCTGGGTAATGAAGTGCGTACCTGGGATGACATCCTGAAGAAATTAAATGATATGAGGCGCAGGGTCCGTGAAAAACTTGCTCTTATCAGGAAGCATACCGGTGGCACGGGAGGTGGTCCGCGATGTATGATCCGGCTCAATCAGGAGGAGCAGCTTATTGCACAAACGTTCGTGCAGGAGCAGGTGGAGGGACTTGAAGGGTACGACTCCACTGTTGGGAACTTGGGGACTGGTAAGTTATTTTTCTTTCATATCTGCTGTGCATCATGGGAGGGGGTACAAGTGAACATATTTGTGGGTAGAAGTGAAGATGTAAGTATTATTTTTCTTTCATATCTGCTGTGCATCATGGGAGGGGGTACAAGTGAACATATTTGTGGGTAGAAGTGAAGATGTAAGTATTATTTTTCTTTCATATCTGCTGTGCATCATGGGAGGGGGTACAAGTGAACATATTTGTGGGTAGAAGTGAAGATGTAAGTATTATTTTTCTTTCATATCTGCTGTGCATCATGGGAGGGGGTACATGTGAGAAGTGTGTTGCACCAGCAAAATATGTCGTTTTGGTGTCATCCACAGGTGGTGATGAGGAAGAAGAAGCTGGGCCGTCTTCGGCTGCGGCTCGACCCAGCCCATCCAGACCAGAGCCAGGGGTCCAGTCAGGCCCCATGGACATTCTGGCTATGCTGGTCCAGGAGGAGATCATACCGGGGCCAAGTATGGAGGAGCAAGTGGTATTGGAGGAGGATTCCTTTTTCCTCATCCAGGAGGACTCTGGCTCCCTCCAGGAGGATACCACCATCCCTGTGCAACCCACCACCCCCCCGCCCAGCACGTCATCCCCCTCCAGGGCAAGCCCCTCCAGGGCAAGCCCCTCCCTTGTGGACCCCTCTCCCTCTCCCGTGCCCTCCTACGAGTCGGCTCAGTCAATAGAATATCAAGAACCATAGCTGCCCCTGGCATGTTGGTGCACAGATGTGAGGTCCCGAAAATGTGGGTGCTCTGCTTGTTCAGATCGTCTGTCTAGGTGCTGCTGAAGTTGCGCGCTCCTTCAGATGACATTTGGCCATCTTTTGCTAACTTGCCCCTGCTTTTAACAG
Organism: Rana temporaria; assembly: GCF_905171775.1. Lineage (NCBI taxonomy): Eukaryota > Metazoa > Chordata > Amphibia > Anura > Ranidae > Rana > Rana temporaria. The sequence continues at coordinate 380,200,497 of NC_053489.1, read as the reverse complement.
GAGCAAGTTTGCCCAGGGAAAAAAGCTTGAGCGCTTCCAGCGCAAGATGCGCATCACACGCGCATGTTTCTGAATCATCGGCAGTACCTAATTTGCATATTCGCTGAGGGAATTCCATGAAGGCGCAACTTACACCCCGCGCAAAATTGCGCGAAAATTGCGCAGGAACAGCTAGGCTGCGTGCGCGGGAAAATGGCCGCATTTCAGGCTTAACTGGTTTACAGAATCAGCCGCAAATTTGCATAGGAGCAAATCAGTACTTGCGCGGCGCAAATCACACTTGTTCCCGCGCAAGTGCTTCTTGAATCTGGGCCATTATATGCAGCAGGGTGACATGCTGTGGAAGAGGAGCTCTATAATATTACATTACTGTGCACATGCTGTGCTGTATGGTAACTGGGAAGGTGAATGCACACAGAATGAGAACTATTCAGTAGGAAATAGACAAATAAAACTTAACTCATGCACCAAACTTTCACAATTCTATTATTATTTAATAGAAGGCATACCTTTCATCCAGGAGAATACATCCAGGAGAATACAGAAAGCATCTCCACCATGCCATGCTTTCCTTTTCAGAGGCCTTACCAGAAACAGGAAGTGAGAGGTGAAAGTTCACCCCTCTAGTTCCCACTGCTCACTCCCTGTCACAGACCTCCTGTATTATGATTGCAGTCTCTCTGAAGAGTTTTCCCCAGGGTTGGATTTACATATTAGAAGATTGAAGGCACAGAAATCAGACCCACATCCCAATAAAAAGAATGAGAAAAAACAAATGAGATTTTTTTTATACATGTAAGTAAGTGATGGGAGATGCATTTTATATATATATATATATATATATATATATATATATATATATATATATATATATATATACACACTGTATTTTCATTCTGCTATGTGTGTGTATGTGTGTATATATATATATATATATATATATATATATATATATATAATAGTACAGACCAAAAGTTTGGACACACCTTCTCATTCAAAGAGTTTTCTTTATTTTCATTACTATGAAAATTGTAGATTCACACTGAAGGCATCAAAACTATGAATTAACACATGTGGAATTATACATAATATCGGAGAACTGGAGAAAGTGCAGAGAAGAGCAACCAAACTGATAAGAGGCATGGAGGAGCTCAGCTATGAGGAACGATTAGAAGAACTAAATCTATTCACTCTTGAGAAGAGGAGAATTAGGGGGGATATGATCAACATGTACAAATATATAAGAGGTCCATACAGTGTACTTGGTGTTGAGTTATTCACTTTACGGTCAACACTGAGGACAAGGGGGCACTCTTTACGTCTAGAGGAAAAGAGATTTCACCTCCAAATACGGAAAGGTTTTTTCACAGTAAGCTGTGAAAATGTGGAACAGACTCCCTCCAGAGGTGGTTCTGGCCAGCTCAGTAGATTGCTTTAAGAAAGGCCTGGATTCTTTCCTAAATGTACATAAAATAACTGAGTACTAAGATTTGTAGGTAAAGTTGATCCAGGGTAAATCCGATTGCCTCTCGGGGGATCAGGAGGGAATTTTTTCCCCTGCTGTAGCAAATTGGATCATGCTCTGCTGGGGTTTTTTGCCTTCCTCTGGATCAACTGTGGGTATGGAGTTGGGTGTATGGGATTGTATTGTGTTTTTTTATTTTGTTTGTTTATTTTTTTGTGGTTGAACTGGATGGACTTGTCTTTTTTCAACCTGACTAACTATGTAACTATAACAAAAAAGTGTGAAACAACTGAAAATATATTTCATATTCTAGGTTCTTCAAAGTAGCCACCTTTTGCAGCATACACATCTCTAGAACTGTTAAGAGGAGACTGTGAATAAGTCCTTCATGGTAGAATATCTGCTAGGAAACCACTGCTAAAGAAAGGCAACAAGCAGAAGAGACTTGTTTTGGGCTAAAGAACACAAGGAATGGACATTAGACCAGTGGAAATCTGTGCTTTGGTCTGATGAGTCCAAACTTGAGATCTTTGCTTCCAACCCCTGTGTCTTTGTGTGACGCAGAAAAGGTGAACGGATGGACTCTACATGCCTGGTTCCCACCGTGAAGCATGGAGGAGGAGGTGTGATGGTGTGGGGGTACTTTGCTGGTGACACTGTTGGGGGTTTATTCAAAATTGAAGGCATACTGAACCAGCATGGCTACCACAGCATCTTGCAGCGGCATGCTATTCCATCCGGTTTGCGTTTAGTTGGACCATCATTTATTTTCTCACCTCGTCTTTCAGGACAGCACTTGGAGAGAGCGCAACTCCACCCACTTCCCAGGAAACACTGCAGCCATTGCTTTAAATTCCGCCCACTTCCACCATGACCTCAGTTGTTGTGTTTCCTCCGGCCATGGTGGAAGCGCTGCAGGGAACCAGGGGTGTGCTGTACTCTCTCCAGGTGGAGGTGGCTGAAGCATACCTGCGGTCGGTTTGTTTGATCTCCAGGCGGACCCAGCATCCCCCCTGACGGGTGGGGGATGCTCCGGTGCTCTCCCCTTTTCGAGTCCGGCGAGGGCGAAGGCTGCTGGAGGTCTCTGCTCCCATAGACCGGGCATCGTGAGCTAATAGAACAGGTCGGGTGCCTGTTCCGGGTTCACGATGGTCCGGGCCGGATGGCGGGCGATGTCATTTCCGGGGGGCGGAACTTCCGGCGGCGCGCGGCGGCTTCTGGTTCCAGCTGCTGGAGCGCAGAGGGGGAGGCGGCCTTGGCGGTGCATTTCCGGTCCTCGTGGCGATGAGTTTGACCGGGAATATTTAAATACAGGGAGTGCAGAATTATTAGGCAAATTGTATTTTTGAGGATTAATTTTATTATTGAACAACAACCATGTTCTCAATGAACCCAAAAAACTCATTAATATCAAAGCTGAATATTTTTGGAAGTAGTTTTTAGTTTGTTTTTAGTTTTAGCTATTTTAGGGGGATATCTGTGTGTGCAGGTGACTATTACTGTGCATAATTATTAGGCAACTTAACCACTTCCAGACCTGCGCACGACGATGTACGTCCTATTTTTAAAGACGGATATCTCGGTAACGGCAGCAGCTGCTGTCACAACCGAGGTATCCATCTTTAGGGTGCGCGGTCTGGAATCCGATAATGGCGGTCTCCGCGGCGGATTCACCGCGAGATCGCCGTTATCGGTGGCGGGAGAGGGGGCCCCCCCCCCTCCCGCCGCTCTCCCGTGCCCTCCGCCGCTTACCGGAGCCGTCGGTAGCGGCGGAGGCGATCGGATGCTGTCGGCTGGTGAGCGGGGACGGGACTGAAGGAAAAATCTCCTTCGCCCGTCCCCATAGCTCGGCTGGGCGGAAGTGACGTCAAAACGTCAGTCCCGCCCAGCCTCTTAAAGAGACAAATTTTTTTTTTGGTCATTTGAAAAAATGACATTTTTTATTTTTTTTCTATTTTTTGCATTTAAGCCCAAATATGAGATCTGAGGTCTTTTTGACCCCAGATCTCATATTTAAGAGGACCTGTCATGCTTTTTTCTATTACAAGGGATGTTTACATTCCTTGTAATAGGAATAAAAGTGATAATTTTTTTTTTTTTTTTTTTGTCAGTGTTAAAAATTCTAAAATAAATAAAAATAAATGCGAAAAGCAAAAAAAAATTTTTTTAAAGCGCCCCGTCCCGACGAGCTCGCGCGTAGAAGCGAACGCATACGCGAGTAGCGCCGACATATGAAAACGGTATTCAAACCACACAAGTGAGGTATCGCCGCGATCGTTAGAGCGAGAGCAATAATTTTAGCCTTAGGCCTACTCTGTAACTCAAAAAATGCAACCTGTAGAATTTTTTAAACGTCGCCTATCAAGATTTTTAAGGGTAAAAGTTTGACGCCATGCCACGAGCGGGCGCAATTTTTAAGCGTGACATGTTGGGCATCATTTTACTCGGCGTAACATTATCTTTCAAAATATATAAAACAATTGGGCCAAATTTATTGTTGTCTTATTTTTTAATTCAAAAAAGTGAATTTTTTCCAAAAAAAGTGCGCTTGTAAGACCGCTGCGCAAATACGGTGTGACAAAAAGTATTGGAATGACCACTATTTTATTCTCTAGGGTGTTAGAAAAAAAAAATATATAATGTTTGGGGGTTTTAAGTAATTTTCTAGCAGAAAAAAATGTTTTAGTCTTGCAAACACCGAATCTGAAAAACACCTAAGGTCTGGAAGTGGTTATCAAAAAAAAAATATATACCGATTTCAATTATTTATTTTTACCAGTGAAACCAATATAACATCTCAACATTCACAAATATACATTTCTGACATTCAAAAACAAAACAAAAACAAATCAGTGACCAATATAGCCACCTTTCTTTGCAAGGACACTCAAAAGCCTGCCATCCATGGATTCTGTCAGTGTTTTGATCTGTTCAGCATCAACATTGCAATGTGCAGCAGCAACCACAGCCTCCCAGACACTGTTCAGAGAGGTGTACTGTTTTCCCTCCTTGTAAATCTCACATTTGATGATGGACCACAGGTTCTCAATGGGGTTCAGATCAGGTGAACAACGAGGCCATGTCATTAGTTTTTCTTCTTTTATACCCTTTCTTGCCAGCCACGCTGTGGAGTACTTGGACGCGTGTGATGTAGCATTGTCCTGCATGAAAATCATGTTTTTCTTGAAGGATGCAGACTCCTTCCTGTACCACTGCTTGAAGAAGGTGTCTTCCAGAAACTGGCAGTAGGACTGGGAGTTGAGCTTGACTCCATCCTCAACCCGAAAACGCCCCACAAGCTCATCTTTGATGATACCAGCCCAAACCAGTACTCTACCTCCACCTTGCTGGCGTCTGAGTCGGACTGGAGCTCTCTGCCCTTTACCAATCCAGCCACGGGCCCATCCATCTGGCCCATCAAGACTCACTCTCATTTCATCAGTCCATAAAACCTTAGAAAAATCAGTCTTGAGATATTTCTTGGCCCAGTCTTGACGTTTCAGCTTGTGTGTCTTGTTCAGTGGTGGTCGTCTTTCAGCCTTTCTTACCTTGGCCATGTCTCTGAGTATTGCACACCTTGTGCTTTTGGGCACTCCAGTGATGTTGCAAATATGGCCAAACTGGTGGCAAGTGGCATCTTGGCAGCTGCACGCTTGACTTTTCTCAGTTCATGGGCAGTTATTTTGCGCCTTGGTTTTTCCACACGCTTCTTGCGACCCTGTTGACTATTTTGAATGAAACGATTGATTGTTCGATGATAACGCTTCAGAAGCTTTGCAATTTTAAGAGTGCTGCATCCCTCTGCAAGATATCTCACTATTTTTGACTTTTCTGAGCCTGTCAAGTCCTTCTTTTGACCCATTTTGCCAAAGGAAAGGAAGTTGACTAATAATTATGCACACCTGATATAGGGTGTTGATGTCATTAGACCACACACCTTCTCATTACAGAGATGCACATCACCTAATATGCTTAATTGGTAGTAGGCTTTCGAGCCTATACAGCTTGGAGTAAGACAACATGCATAAAGAGGATGATGTGGTCAAAATACTCATTTGCCTAATAATTCTGCACTCACTGTAGAACGACCGGACAGCTGTTACACCCTGGGAGATATGGAGCCAGAGGAAGCAGCGGAGGTGGCAGGAGCAGGAGCCACAAGCACCAGCCTGGCCCAGGTAGGAGACAGCGGTTTCCATGTACCTGGGTATTATATGTGTGTCCCTTCTGTTGCCCCCTTAGGGGGAGGGGAGCCTGCAGCACTTTCTCTCTAGTTATGTCTCTGGGAGAAGTGTTTTTTCTATTTGTTTGACACAGCGGTGATGGGTTTGGTCTGTTTTGTTGCACTGACTGTTGGTGGCAAGTTTGTTTATATCTGATGCACAAAAATTAAGCATAGTGTTGTTGTTTTTTGTGTTTTTTTTTTCAAAAATGTAAAGAAAAGCTTAATGTTGCATTGCCGCCACCTAAGAAAAAGTGTGCTATTTGCAAGTCATCCCTGAAGGGATCATGGCATAAACCTTTATGCAAGACCTGCATTACTGATTTGGTTAGAGAGGAAACCTCCACTAGTGCACCCTCTGAACAACCTAAGGAGATGCTTTCCTCCTTCCAGAAGGAACTGGAAGATACTTTTCAATCTTTCCGTTCCTACCTAGACAAACGTCCGGTTTCACGGTCATCCCCTAGGGCTTACACTAGTACCCATAGGGGGGAAGTTGGTGAGTCTGAGGATGAGGAACCTAGAAGTGTGGTTTCAGGGTCTGAAGCAGAAGAAGATGATGATAAAGATACATCTTCATCACGCTACAAGCTGTCTTTGGAGGAGGTAGATGATCTCCTGAAGACAATACATGCTACTCTTAATATTAAGGAGGATAAGGCCCAGTTGTCATTACACAACAAAATGTACCAAGGGTTGGATGAGATTAAGCACAAAACCTTTCCAGTACATAAAGTATTATCGGATGTTGTAAAAAGGGAATGGAAGGACCCTGAGAGGGCCCCCTTCTTCTCCAAATCTTTGAAAAGGTGGTTCCCTTTAGATGAAGATGAAGCACAAGTTTGGAATAAGAAGCCCAAGCTTGATGCAGCTTTTTCTAAAGTGTCACGTAACACAGACTTGGCCTTTGAGGTGCCTTAAAGGATAACATGGACAAAAGGGCTGATACTCTTTTGAAGAAGGCGTGGGATTTCACACTAGCCAACCTCAAACCTGCTATGGCGTCTACGGTAGTAGCCAGGAACCTGGAGCATTGGCTGGATAAGTTAAAGGGCCATATTGAGGCAGGTACCCCTCGCAGAGACCTCCTAGAGTCCCTCTCAGTCCTGATGAACGCTGTAGGATACATGGCGGATGCCTCAGCCGAGTCAGTAAGGATGTCGGCGAGGTCATCGGCCTTAATTAACTCGGCTAGGAGAGCCTTATGGGTTAAAACTTGGTCAGGGGACGCAGCTTCAAAGGTGAAGCTGTGTGGTCTGCCCTTTGAAGGGGATTTGGTGTTTGGTTCTGGTCTAGAGGCAGTTCTAGACAAAACAGCAGACAGGAAGAAAGCTTTTCCTTTAAAAAAGGTAGTGCCACAAACCAAGAAGAATTTTCGTTCTTTTTTCCAGTCCCAAAATTCAAAAGAGGCACAAAGAGGTGGAAAGTCCTGGCGGCCCCAGAGGGGCCGAGGGAAGCCTGGGGGTGTTGTTTCGTTCCCCCCAGTCAGCTCGCAAAACCCCAATGACGGTCTCCCGGCTGTGGGAGGGCGTATTCAGTCGTTTCTTCCACAGTGGGAAGTAGCGACTTTCAGTGCGTTCGTTCTCAAAGTGATCGCAGAGGGCTACGCACTGGAATTTTCGGAGAGTCCACCGTCCCGTTTTTGCGTGACTCAGTTGCCCAGAGATCAGGAGAAATCTCTGGCTATGATGTCACTAATAGAAGAGTTTCTTCAACAAAGGGTTATCACTCCTGTACCTCAGCAGGAGGAGGGTCTAGGGTGTTATTCCCACGTGTTCTTAGTGAAGAAGCCGTCAGGAAAGTTCAGATTGATTCTGAACTTAAAAATCCTAAACAAATCCATCCGTTACAAAAAATTCAGGATGGACACAATCTATTCAGTAAGGAAGCTTCTCCCAACAGGATGTTTTCTGGCCTCTATAGATTTGAGAGATGCATACCTGCATGTCCCAATAAGAGCCTCATCACAACGCTATCTACGCTTGGCAATCGGGACGGGAAAGGAGGTGAAGCACTTTCAGTTCAGAGCCCTCCCTTTCGGGCTCTCCTCCTCCCCCAGAGTCTTTACGAAGGTAGTGGCAGAGGCATTAGCACCACTCAGGTTGGAGGGAGTGTCTGTGATCCCATACCTGGACGACCTCCTGCTGTTTGACAAATCAGAGGAGCAGTTGTTCAGAGACCTAAGGAGGACTTAGACCTATTTGAAGGAGTTGGGTTGGATTTTAAACATGGAAAAATCGAACCTGGTTCCCTCTCAAGTGATAGTTTTTCTGGGTTATTCCATAGATTTGGTTCAGGAAAAGATTTTCCTTCCGGAGGAAAAAATAGTCAAGGTACAAGCAGCAGTAAAAGCAGTACAGACAAATCTCCCAGTAACTGTCCGGACAGCTATGTCCACTCTGGGTCTCCTCACAGCCTCTATCCCAGCAGTTCAGTGGGCCCGTCTCCATGCAAGAGATCTCCAGCAGGCGATCCTTCAAAACTGGTCTTTCCGGGAATCTCTGGAAAAACAGTTTTTGATCCCACCTCAGGTAAAAAGAAAGCTGTGGTGGTGGAGGACTCGGGCGAACCTGAGTCTGGGTCTGTTTTGGACCTTCCCCACGACAAAGATCCTAACAACGGATGCAAGTTCCTGGGGGTGGGGCGCCCATCTCGAGGGCCAGATGGCCCAGGGATCCTGGTCAAGGGAGGATTCCAGGAGATCCTCCAATTGGAGGGAGCTGAGAGCCATTTTTCTGGGGCTAGGGGCCTTCAGTCAGATTCTTCAAGGTCAACATGTACAGGTCCTATCGGACAATGCCACGGCAGTGGCATATATCTCGAGGCAGGGGGGCACAAGAAGCAGGTGTCTCCTGAATCTGGCCTTACAAATCCTGTACTGGGCAGAGGTAAACGTGGCATCCTTGTCGGCGGTGCACCTGAAGGGCAACCTAAACCATCTAGCAGGTTTCCTAAGCAGACAGAGGGTTCTGGAGTCCGAATGGAGCTTAAACCAAGAGGTTTTTCAGGAAATAGTGGACAGGTGGGGAACTCCCCAAATAGACCTGTTTGCATCCCAAGCCAACGCAAAGGTCCTACGTTTTTTCTCCCTCAACAGGCTGGACCAAGCAGAGGGACTGGATGCGCTAGCTCAACGTTGGTCCTTCCTCTTGTGCTACGCTTTTCCCCCGGTACAAATGATCCCGCTGGTCCTCAGAAAATTTCAGGAGGAAAGGACGACTCTAATTTTAGTAGCCCCATTTTGGCCCAAGAGGCCCTGGTTTTCAGGCCTGTTGGACCTAGCGATAGAGGCTCACTGGCTACTACCAGTCAGGAGGGACTTACTGTTCCAGGGTCCCCTGCTACATCCCGACGCAAGTCATCTAAAACTTGCGGTTTGGCTACTGAGGAACAAATCCTAAAAAGTAAAGGATTATCCAAACGTTTAGTTGATACTTTGCTTAGTAGCAGGAAAGAAGTTACCAGGGCTATTTATTTTAAGACCTGGAAAATGTTTAATTTTTGGTGTGAGTCCAAGGATTGTCCTCCTTTGAGTAATTTCTCTGTCCTGGAATTTTTGCAGGACAGGATGGACAAGTGTCTGGCAGCCAGCACCCTGAAATCTCAGGTTGCTGCTCTGTCGGTTTTTCTAGAGAGAAGGTTATCTATGGATCCTTATATTATTAGGTTTTTTAAGGCTTTAGCCAGGGCTAGGCCTGTACCATTTAATTTTTAATTTTTCCTAAATGGGATTTATCGGTTGTTTTGAGAGGTCTGACTAAAAGACCCTTTGAACCACATATAGAGACCTCACTTAAGTTTTGGACATTGAAGCTGGTTTTGCTAATAGCAGTCACCTCAGCTAGGCGAGTCAGTGAACTTCAAGCTTTGTCGATTATTGAACCTTTTTTGACCATCTTCCAAGATAGGGTTGTATTAAAGACAGATCCGGGCTTTCTACCTAAGGTAGCATCAGCATTTCATAGAACACAAGAGATAGTTCTACCTACATTCTGTCCAAATCCATCTGGTCCAAAAGAGAGGGACTTTCATACTTTAGACGTGAAAAGGTGTTTAGTACACTATCTAGAGATCACTAGTGAATTTAGGAAAGCAAATTCTCTCTTTCTGTTGTTCTCGGGAGCTCGGAAGGGCTATGGAGCCTCAAAAAACACTTTGGTTAGGTGGCTTTGTATGGCTATTCATGAAGCTTACAAAGCTATGGATATAGAACCTCCCAAGGGAGTGGTGGCTCATTCTACAAGGGCAGTGGCAACGTCCTGGGCGGAACGAGCTGGGGCTTCGCCAGAAAATATCTGCAAAGCAGCCACGTGGACGAGTTTTTCTACATTCACTCGCCATTACAGAATGGATTTGCTCGCAGCAGCGGAGCAATCTTTTGGCAGGAAGGTCCTGCAAGCGGTGGTCCCACCCTAGAGTAAGTACTCGGTTATCATCTCCAAGTGCTGTCCTGAAAGACGAGGTGAGAAAACCTTGGTTAGACTTACCGGTAACGGTATTTCTACGAGTCTTTCAGGACAGCACCGATAACCCTCCCTTTGTATTATAAAGGCTAATGTATAAATGCTAATGTGTATAGTTGCTATGTTATGCTTGTCTAATTTCAGCATGGCCGGAGGTACTCGTTAACAACTGAGGTCATGGTGGAAGTGGGCGGAATTTAAAGCAATGGCTGCAGTGTTTCCTGGGAAGTGGGTGGAGCTGCGCTCTCTCCAAGTGCTGTCCTGAAAGACTCGTAGAAATACCGTTACCGGTAAGTCTAACTAAGGTTTTTCAACAGGTCAATGACCCTAAACATACCTCCAGGCTGTGTAAGGGCTATTTGACCAAGAAGGAGAGTGATGGGGTGCTGCGCCAGGTGACTACCTCTTGAAGCTCATCAAGAGAATGCCAAGAGTGTGCAAAGCAGTAATCAAAGCAAAAGGTGGCTACTTTGAAGAACCCAGGGTAACAAGGATGGGGGAAGAGCGCAAGTTTTGTCCAATGATTAATTATTGTATATAAGATCCTTCATCAATGATGGAAGTGTGGCCGTAACCATGAGCATATATAAAAAAAATGGCAGAAAAAAGGGACAGTAAGGTAGAGTAAGTAGAAAGTAACCTCAGGTGAGGTCGTGAAAAAAGGGGTTACTAAAGGCCACACTGGGGTGATCTATATCCTTATAATGGTAAACTCATGGATTGGAGTATCAAAAAGTTTATTAATGAATTTAAATAATCATATAAGTATTAATACAGATAACACAGTATAGTTAATAAAACATGGTGTTGATTGACTACTATCTAACCATGAACACACGCAACGTACAGGACATACAATAGACAACATAAAGACACAACGCTGTCCGGACTAGGCAGGGGTCAGTCATTGGTTGTCGGCACTGTTGAAATCATATAATATAGAAGCGGACAATAAGTAAATGGTGGTGGGGAGAGGTCAGGGATAAATAATGTCCCCTGAATTCCAGACCACTAATCCAAAAGGTGCACTCACCAATGGCTGAGCCCTGAGGGAGGGGGGGAGGAGAGAGAGGAGGATGATGGAAATATTGGGGATTGAGGCTGCAGCAAAGTGTTGGTAACAGTGCCTAGAAATTGGAAAATATGTAATTAGATTGAGTTCTTCAATTGATATTGATATGCCATCTCATCCTTATTGGTGTAAACAATAGCATCTGATATTGATCAATGGACCATGTGCGGTATTTTATCTCACAGATTGTGACTGTGAGCAATCAATTGGAGGATAGATCACAGGGATCTTGATATGGATCCGATTAGTGTTCCCAAAGGCCTTTATTCTGTATGTTAGATAATTGGCTGAACTACAGTGAATACTTTTTGCTGTGTGATGATAACTGTGGAAACAGTAAATCTCTAGTATGGCACAGTTATATGCGTCTCGCTGATACGAGATTGTTGCTAAGTATGCAGGGTTACACACAGTTGGCCATCAACAAGATCACTGAGTATCAATAGCATACAGGTCAGGACAGTGCTCTGCTGGAATCAAGGTACTGTGTCCTGGAAGATGATTGTGGCCTCAGCAGAACATATTAAGTATTAGAAAGTTCAGCATACTTGGCCATCCATGCAGATCCAGAGGCTAATGCTCACTTATCCAGTTCAAAATAACATTGATCAGATTACAGATCTTTTGTTGGTACCGATCCATTCGGTATGATGGTCAGGGTAGTGGCAGGGCCTGTTCAAACAGTCCTACAATGGCACATCTATTGCAGCATCCCAAGTGTACGGGGATCCCAGTGGAAAGGAAAGTGGGATTTGATCTGGATCCGAATTACGGACAAGGCAGCTGTAACTGCAGCCCAATGCGATGCCCAATACGATGCCTCCGCGTCTATCTCACTCCCACGCCAAACAAAGTCACATGGTCAGCGTCGAATGGTGACGTCGACGCGTTTCGCCGTAGCCAATGGCGTAGCTTCTTCCTGGACGTAGTCTGATGTCAGCTGATGGATGTTCTTATACACAGTCCACAGCTGATGCTAGCACCAATACGTAGTGAGTTGATGTTAGGCTAAAGCATGGAACACGGACGTTACTGCGGTCATGGAAGTCAGTCACTTATGGTTTTTTTGAGGAAATTTGTATTATGTTAATATAGAAGAAAAATAACAAAAGGAAAAGAACAACAGGGGAGAGGGGGGGTGGGCGGATTTACTCAACAGTAAACAATCACAACATAAATTAGTTAACCATATCCTTACTGAGACTGACAAGGTAATCAGTTCAATCAGCAATAATAATAATAAGAGCGAGGAGAGCAAAAAGAAAAAGGAATGTTTATTTGAGGTGAATACTCCGATTTTAGTATTTTCATGTTTTTTGTGAAAAAAGGGTTTGATTAACATATCGAAAATCAGAGTATCACCAATTAATGTGAATAATGATGGGGTATTACAAATAATAATGGTGGTAGTTATTATTAGATTATAAAGGAGAACTAATTGGGGCCGACAGTGATGTAAGTTAAAATATATACAGAGGTTATATACAAGATTTATGTAGACAAGGTGTATGATTAGGAGTCATCACAGTGGCTTTACTAAGGGTGTAGGAAAATTTGTAAGTTCAATTCTGTATTCAAGCCGACGGGCACTAGGGACTTGAGACGGTATACCCACCACTTCTCTTTTTGCTGGAGTATACGGTCAAAGTCGCCGCGCCTGTTTGGTAACTTAAGGGCATAGATTCCTTTCACTGTCATACCCTTAGAACTTCTATTGTGGTATTCAGCGAAATGTTTAGCAAGTGGCTTTTCAGTTTTTTTTTTGTTTTTCGTTGATTTCACGTAGGTGTTCACCTAAGCGGACTTTGAGGGGGAGTTTGGTTTTGCCAACGTATATTTTGGGACATGGACAGGTGATTAAGTAGATCACCCGGGTTGTGGAACAATTAATCAGGTCCCTGATCTCAAAAGTACTCTGTCCAAGAGCATCCTGGAAAGAGGCTGTGCGATCGACATAGGGGCACATTTGACATTTGTTGCAGGGGAACATTCCCAGGGATCTAGGGTAATTGGATAGCCAAGTGGTATTTGGTTCCTTTATAAACTCAGATTTTATAAGGATGTCACCGAGGCTATGTGCACGGCGTGCCACCAGTTTGGGCGAAGGGCTCACTATTTTGGCCAGAGTTGGGGCATTAGTAAGAACGCCCCAATGTCTCTCCAGGGTAGTCCGGACCGAGTTCCATTGTGAGCCAAAAGGAGTTATGATTCTGATAGGCTCATTGGAATTGGTGCTAAGTTTATCAAGGGATCTCTTTTTAGTCAATAAGTCCACACGATCTCTAATGGCCGCTCGTTTTCGTGCCTTTTTAATTTGGCCATGCGAATAGCCGCGTTCGCGAAATTGCGTATATAATTCTTGACTTTCGCGTCTGTAGTCACAGATGTTGGAGCAGTTTCGTTTTATGCGCATGAACTGTCCCACTGGGATCCCGTTTTTGAGCCAGTGTGGGTGGTGGCTAGTGGCATATAGGAGGGTATTGGCCGCAGTGTTTTTTTTTTTCAAAATTCTTTATTTATACAATACAACGAGCGATCTCGTACGGATCACAGCAAAAGTGCAACATACAGTGGTGAGCACAAGCTCGTAAGCAAAGTGCATATCAGTTAAACAGTCATATTCATCCAAGTCTTATAAACATGACCCGCCGGTACGCCCATATTTTCCTGTTTTCTAAGAAACAGTAGGTAGAGGTAGAAAGGGGGTTGGTGGACAGCACCAGTGCCAGAGGAAAGTGTGGGAATAAGAGTAGGAAAGAAGGGGGGGGAGGGGGGAGGGGGGAGGGCCCGCGGGCATGGACACCCACACCTGGACCCGCATGTCCTGCAGGTTCATCTATATTGGGTGTGGATCATCACCCTCCGCTCCATCCAGGCCGGGGCTACTGTTAGCCGCGTCCAGCCCTAGGGCGGTGGGCCTCTGAGGGACTGTCCCTCGTCTGAGTATTTGTGTACGTTCCACAGTTGCCATGTATTCTTGTAGGATTCCTGTCTGTCCTGGTTTGAGAGGGTCAGGTCTTCCAGTCTTCCAATGTCATCCACCTTTCGTAGCCACATTGCCACGGTTGGTGGATCGGGGGACTTCCAACAAAGTGGAATGCAAGCTTTGGCGGCGTCGAACAGGTGTCGCAGAATCGACTTCTTATACACACGGGTCGGGATGTCATTAGCGTGTAGTAGATAGAAGGCTGGGTCGTCAGGTAGCTGTCGTTCCGTAAACTTCTGGGAGATCTGTTTGACCTCTGACCAGAAGGGTTTCAGTTTTGGGCAGGACCAAAAGATATGTAGCAATGTACCCGTTTCGCTCTGGCAGCGCCAGCACAGTTCGGACGTCTGGTATAGCTTACTGAGGAGAGCTGGTGTGCGGTACCAGCGTGTCATGATTTTATAGTTCGTTTCCTGCACTTTTGTGCAGATGGAAGATTTATGTGTAAAGGTCAACATGTTTTGTTTCCGTTTTGTCGAGAATGAGCAGGCCGCAGTGTTTTTGCGGAATGTACAAGTGCTGAGCCTGCCCTCCTCTAAGGTGATCAATAGATCAAGGAAGGATAGTCTTTCGGTATCAGCAGTGTAGGTTAGATGGATATTGCGTTTGTTCAGATTAAGTTCGATCATGAACTGATGTAATGATTCAATACCTCCGTTCCATATCATTAGGACATCATTTATGTACCGCCACCAGGTAAGTACATGGCGGCGGTACATAGACGAGGTATAGACATCCTCCTCTTCCCAGAGGCCTAGGTGGAGGCAGGCATAGGCCGGAGCCCATGCCGCGCCCATCGAGGTACCTCTTATTTGCCGATAAAAGTTTCCCATGAATTGAAAATGGTTATTCATGAGGGCAAATTCCAACAGCTCCGTGATAAATTCGTTTTGTGGTCCGGAGAGGGGATAGGTATTTTCCAAGAAGGTTTCAACCGCTCGAATTCCAGTCTGGTGGGGTATTGAGGTATACAACGATTCCACATCAATGCCAACCAGTAAACACCCATCAGGTTGTTGGCTGATACCAAGGTCATCCAATTTGGCCAAGACGTGCCGGGTATCCTGTACGAAGGATTTTAATTCGGTCACCATCTCCTTTAACATTAGGTCCAAATATCGTCCCATACGTTCCATGGGTCCCTGGCAAGCTGACACTATCGGTCTACCTGGCGGTTTGTCTAGGTTTTTATGGACCTTGGGAATAATGTAAAAGGTGGGAATGTTGTACTCATGGACTCGTAAATAATCATATTCCTTGACGGTTAAAAGGCCTTCTCCTTTGGCTAGGCTTAATTTATGATTTAGTTCATTAACCACTGAGTGCAAGGGATTGTGGTCTAATTTTTCATAAGTAGAAGTGTCACCCAACAATCGTTTGGCCTCACCCTCATATTGATTTTGAGTTAGTAGTACAACATTGCCACCCTTATCGCTATTTTTAATAACGATACTCTTGTCATTTTGTAATTCTCTTAAGGCCCTCCTTTCGCCTATTGATAGGTTGTCAGACACCTTTTTGGACCAATCTATCTTTTCCAGATTGATCTGTACCATGTCTAGGAACGTTTTAAGCCACCTGTTTTTTGATAGAGGGGGCATTTTGAGTGATTTAATTTTCAGATTGACACGTCTGATGAGGGTAGAAGGTTCCTCGTCTACTGTTGTGTTTTCTGCCAGTAAAGAATTCAAAATGTCTAAGATAGCTTGGTCCTCACTTTCAATTGGTCCCTGATTAGTTACATTCACCTCGTCATTTGAGAATAGTGACCGATAGTATACCTTACGTAGGAACAGCGTAATATCTTTAAACACTGTGAATTCGTCCATATTCGTCACCGGCGAGAAGGACATGCTCTTTTGTAAGAGTCTTTGGTGGTCGTTTGTCAAGGAAAAATCAGATAGATTGATAACTTTCAAGTCATCAGGGCCCGAGGGCAAATCCATATTTTTAGTTTGAATGTTGTTTTTTACTACTTTTTCTGACTCCTGGTGTATGTTCGTTCCTGAGTAGTTTGACGTGGTTTTGATTGTTTGACGCTTGATTCGTGTTTTGGGGGTTGGACCGGGTCGTCGCCCGGTGCTTCCCCCTGTTCGTCTAAAAAAATAACCGTTTTAGTCGGGTCTTCCTCGGAGTCACTTTGTGGTTTACGTCGCTTTGTTTGGCGTGGGAGTGAGATAGACGCGGAGGCATCGTATTGGGCATCGCATTGGGCTGCAGTTACAGCTGCCTTGTCCGCAATTCGGATCCAGATCGAATCCCACTTTCCTTTCCACTGGGATCCCCGTACACTTGGGATGCTGCAATAGATGTGCCATTGTAGGACTGTTGGAACAGGCCCTGCCACTACCCTGACCATCATACCGAAGTGATCGGTACCAACAAAAGGTCTGTAATCTGATCAATGTTATTTTGAACTGGATAAGTGAGCATTAGCCTCTGGATCTGCATGGATGGCCAAGTATGCTGAACTTTCTAATACTTAATATGTTCTGCTGAGGCCACAATCATCTTCCAGGACACAGTACCTTGATTCCAGCATAGCACTGTCCTGACCTGTATGCTATTGATACTCCGTGATCGTGTTGATGGCCAACTGTGTGTAACCCTGCATACTTAGCAACAATCTCGTATCAGCGAGACGCATATAACTGTGCCATACTAGAGATTTACTGTTTCCACAGTTATCATCACACAGCAAACAGTATTCACTGTAGTTCAGCCAATTATCTAACATACAGAATAAAGGCCTTTGGGAACACTAATCGGATCCATATCAAGATCCCTGTGATCTATCCTCCAATTGATTGCTCACAGTCACAATCTGTGAGATAAAATACCGCACATGGTCCATTGATCAATATCAGATGCTATTGTTTACACCAATAAGGATGAGATGGCATATCAATATCAATTGATGAACTCAATCTAATTACATATTTTCCAATTTCTAGGCACCGTTACCAACACTTTGCTGCAGCCTCAATCCCCAATATTTCCATCATCCTCCTCTCTCTCCTCCCCCCTTCCCTCAGAGCTCAGCCATTGGTGAGTGCACCTTTTGGATTAGTGGTCTGGAATTCAGGGGACATTATTTATCCCTGACCTCTCCCCACCACCAGGCCCGGATTGGCCATAGGGCAAACCGGGCATATGCCCGGTGGGCCGCGGCCGCCGGGCCACTGTTCTTGCTTGCGGTGCCAAGGCAGGCTGCTCTTTGAGCCCGCGCCGGTCTTCCGACCTTTCCGCGGCCGCCCAGCTGCTAGTTTAGCCTCGGGCTCAGCCTTCGGCATCAGCAGCAGCAGAACGTAAACAAGAAGGGGGAGGAGACACCGCTCCACGGCCGCCAATGAAGTGCAGCTGTTGGTGCCGGGGGGCGTGACCAGGAAGGGAGAGGAGCCTGCGATGGGATCTCTCAGAGAAAATGTAAGCGCGGCCCATGCCTGTAACCTGAATAGGAGGAGCGATGGGGTGGCTGCATATAGAAGAATCATTCTCTCCATCGTCCTCCCGCGGTCTCTGAATGCCTGCTTCTGCTCCTCTCCCTCTCGCAGGCATTCAGGTACTGCGGGAAGAAGATGGAGAGAATCATTCTTCTATATGCAGCCACCCCACCGCTCCACTTATCTCTGCTGCCCCCACAGTGTTCTCTAGCCCCCCCACAGTGTTCTCTAGCCCCCCCCCCACAGTGTTCTCTAGCCCCCCCACAGTGTTCTCTAGCCCCCCCCACAGTGCTCTCTAGCCCCCCCCACAGTGTTCTCTAGCCCCCCCACAGTGTTCTCTAGCCCCCCCACAGTGCTCTCTAGCCCCCCCACAGGCCACAGTGCTCTCTTACTCCCCCCCGCCTCTCTTCCTATGCTCTGCACCTCCCCCCTGTGATATCCACCTCCCCATGCTCTCCGCTGCCCCCTGTGCCCTCCACTTCTCCCCTAGTGCTATCCAGCCCACCCCCCCTGTGCTCTCCTCCTCCCTTCTGTGCTCTCCACCTCCCCCCATGCTCTAGGCTGCCTCCCTGTGCCCTCCACCTCTCTACTTGTGCTTTTTACCTCCCCCTGTGCTCTCCACCTCCCTACATGCTCTATGGTCTCCCCCTGTGCGCTCCGCCTCTCCCCCTGTGCTCTTCACCCCCCCAATGCTCTACAGCCCCCCAAGTGCTCTCTAGCCCCCCCCAGTCATCTCCACCTCCCCCATGCTCTCCACCTCCCCCATGCTCTCCGCTGCCCCCTGTGCCCTTCACTTCTCCCCCAGTGCTATCCAGCCCACCCCCCTGTGCTCTCCTCCTCCCTTCTGTGCTCTCCACCTCCCCCCATGCTCTAGGCTGCCCCCCTGTGCCCTTCACCTCTCTACTTGTGCTTTTTACCTCCCTCTGTGCTCTCCACCTCCCTACATGCTCTACGGTCTCCCCCTGTGCGCTCCGCCTCTCCCCCTGTGCTCTTCACCCCCCCCCAATGCTCTACAGCCCCCCAAGTGCACTCTAGCCCCCCCAGTCATCTCCACCTCCCCATGCTCTCCACCTCCCCCATGCTCTACGCTGCCCCCCTGTGCCCTCTGCCTCTCCTCCTCCCCCTGTGCTCTTCACCTCCCCCCAATGCTCTCCAACCCCCCCAGTGCTCTCCAGCCCCCTTCTCTCCACCTCCCTCCTGTGTTCTCCACCTCCCCCCATGCTCTACGCTGCCCCCCTGTGCCCTCCATCTCTCCCCTTGTGCTCTCCACCTCCCCCATGCTCTACGCTGCCCCCTGTGCCCTCCGCCTCTCCCCCTGTTCTCTCCACCTCCCCCTGTGCTCTTTGCAATTCCCCCTAATTCTCTCCAGCCCCCCCCCCCAGTGCTCTCTATCCCCCCCAGTGCTCTCTATCCCCCCCAGTGCTCTCCAGCCCCCCTCTTCTCTCCACCTCCCTCCTGTGCTCTCCACCTCCCCCCATGCTCTACGCTGCCCCCTATGCCCTCCGTATCTCCCCCTGTGCTCTCCACCTCCCCCATGCTCTATGCTGCCCTCTGTACCCTCTGCCTCTCCCCCAGTGCTCTCTAGCTCCCCAGTGCTCTCTAGCTCCCCAGTGCTCTCTAGCTCCCCAGTGCTCTCCAGCCCCCCGTGCTCTCCACCTCCTCCCATGCTCTACGTTGCCCTCCCGTGCCCTACGCCCCAGTACTCTCCAGCCCCCCCATTGATCTTCACCTACCCCCTGTGCTCTCCACCTCCTCCTATGCTCTCTGCTGCCCCCCTCCGTGCCCTTCGCCTCCCCCCCAGTGCTCTTCGCCCCCATGCTCTCCTGCCCTCCCTAAGCTCTCTGCCCCAGCCTGTGTTTTTGCTTCCCCTTGTGCTCTCCAACCCCCCACTCCCTGTGCTCTCCAGACCCCCATGCTCTCCGGCCCCCTTGTGCTCTACTTTTCCTCCCTGTGTTCTCTGCCTCTCCCCTGTGCTCTCTGCCCCCCCCCCCATTCTCTCCGCCTCCCCCGTGCTCTCACCCGACCCCATGTTCTCAAGGTTCTTCCCTGTGCTCTCTGCCCCCCCCTGCTCTTTCCCTGTCCCCTCGCCCCCTGCACCTTTGCAGTGGGAGAGTGGGGATGGGCCAGTTAACGTGTCATGGGCTGCTCATTCCAAAATGCCCGGGCCTATTTTTTGTCCCAGTCTGGGCCTGCCCACCACCATTTACTTATTGTACGCTTCTATATTATATGATTTCAACGGTGCCGACAACCAATGACTGACCCCTGCCTAGTCCGGACAGCGTTGTGTCTTTATGTTGTCTATTGTATGTCCTGTACGTTGCGTGTGTTCATGGTTAGATAGTAGTCAATCAACACCATGTTTTATTAACTATACTGTGTTATCTGTATTAATCCTTATATGATTATTTAAATTCATTAATAAACTTTTTGATACTCCAATCCATGAGTTTACCATTATAAGGATATAGATCACCCCAGTGTGGCCTTTAGTAACCCCTTTTTTCACGACCTCACCTGAGGTTACTTTCTACTTACTCTACCTTACTGTCCCTTTTTTCTGCCATTTTTTTTGATACTTTGAAGAACCTAGAATATGAAATATATTTTCAGTTGTTTCACACTTTTTTGTTATGTATAATTTCCACATGTGTTAATTCATAGTTTTGATGCCTTCAGTGTGAATCTACAATTTTCATAGTCATGAAAATAAAGAAAACTCTTTGAAATGAGAAGGTGTGTCCAAACTTTTGGTCTGTATTGTGTGTGTATATATGTGTGTGTATGTGTGTGTGTGTATATATATATATATATATATATATATATATATATATATATATATATACACATACATACATACATACATACATACATACATACATACACACACACACACACACACACACACACACACACACACACACACACACACAGTATATCCGATTTTATATATATATATATACAGTGCCTTGCGAAAGTATTCGGCCCCCTTGAACTTTGAGACCTTTTGCCACATTTCAGGCTTCAAACATAAAGATATAAAACTGTAATTTTTTTGAAGAATCAACAACAAGTGGGACACAATCATGAATTGGAACGAAATTTATTGGATATTTCAAACTTTTTTAACAAATAAAAAGCTGAAAAATTGGGCGTGCAAAATTATTCAGCCCCCCTTACGTTAATACTTTGTAGCGCCACCTTTTGCTGCGATTACAGCTGTAAGTTGCTTGGGGTATGTCTCTATCAGTTTTGCACATCGAGACACTGAAATTTTTGCCCATTCCTCCTTGCAAAACAACTCAAGCTCAGTGAGATTGGATGGAGAGCGTTTGTGAACAGCAGTTTTCAGTTCTTTCCACAGATTCTTGATTGGATTCGGGTCTGGACTTTGACTTTACCATTCTAACACCTGGATATGTTTATTTGTGAACCATTCCATTGTATATTTTGCTTTATGTTTTGGATCATTGTCTTGTTGGAAGACAAATCTCCGTCCCAGTCTCATGTCTTTTGCAGACTCCATCAGGTTTCCCCCCCCCCCCTACTTTGCCACAGTTGCCACCTTTAGGCCCATTTCATATTGAGGAGTTTTTCAGGCGGTACAGCGCTAAAAATAGCGCTGCTATCGCGCCTGAAAAACTCCTTCACTGCAGACTCCTTCACTGAGGCGATGCGCTGGCGGGAGACAAAAAAATCTCCTGTCAGCAGCATCTTTGGAGCGGTGAGAGGAGCGGCATGTATACCGCTCCTTCACCGCTCCTTCCCATTGAAAACAATGGGAAACCGTGGCAATACCGCCCGCAATGCGCCTCTATAGAGGCGCATTGCGGGCGGTATTAACTCTTTATCGGCCGCTAGCGGGGGTTAATACCGCACCGCTAGCGGCTGATACCCGCGGCAATTCCGGCGGTATAGCGCCGCTATTTTTAGCGGCGTTATACCGCCACCGCAGCTCCCGCCCCAGTCTGAAAGGGGCCTAAGGGGGAGGGGAGCAGGTTCCAGTTTTTAACAGGTACCTGTCCCCACTTCCGAGAGATCTAGCTGCGGCGGATGCGTTCCCGATGCCGTTCCCGATGCTTTTCTGCATGCGTGTTTTTGATGCATTCCAGAGCATGTTTGGTGTGTTTTTAAAGCAGTCCAGTGCATTCCCCCTCCTTTTTTTTTTATTTTTTTTTTTTAACCATAGATAAGGACATGTGTGTTCCAGTGCATTCTAGTGTGTTTGTGCTTTACAGTGTTCCAGTACAGTCCAGTGCAGGAAAAATGCAGCATGCTCTACTTTTTTTCTGGAACTGCAAGCACTGGTGTGAATTATGCCATTGAAAACCATACAACCTAGTTTCCATGCAGAAAAAAAAAAAAACGCACTGGACTGTGTGTGGTGTAAATTGGCCCCTATAGGCAATGGCGGCAGCAGCACCCGAGAGCCAATGGAAGCATTGGCTGGGGTACCAACATCGCTGGATTCCAGGACAGGTAAGTGTCCTAATATTAAGTCAGCAGCTGCAGTATGTGTACAGTATGGGGGTTATTTACTAAAGGCAAATTCACTTTGCACTACAAGTGCAAAGTGCACTTGAAATTGCACTGAAAGTGCACTTGTAAGTGCAGGCGCTGTAAATATAAGGGGTAGATAAGAAATGATGGGAAGCGCTGCTGATTTTATCATCCAATCATGTGCAAGCTAAAATGCTGTTTTTTTTTATTTTCCTTGCCCCCCTCAGACAGCGACTGCACTTCCAAGTGCACTTTCCTTGCAATTTCAAGTGCACTTTGCATTTGTAGTTTGCACTTGTAGTGCAAAGTGGATTTGCCTTTAGTAAATAACCCCCTATGTGTAGCTGCTGAGTTTTAATTTTGTGCTGGGGAGAACTTTAATATCCCAATTCCTTTTTAATTGGCTGCTGGAATTACCCTTCAAACAATGGACTGGACTTAGTATAAAAAGAATATACAGTATATATACTATATTGCCAAAAGTATTAGGACACCTGTCTTTACACGCACATGAACTTTAATGGCATCCCAGTCTATAACAGCTTCAACTCCTCTGGGAAGGCTGTCCTATGGGAATGTTTGACCATTCTTCCAGAAGCACATTTGTGAGGTCAGGCACTGATGTTGGATGGGAAGGCCTGGCTCACAGTCTCCACACAAATTCATCCAAAGGTGTTCTATCAGGTTGAGGTCAGGACTCTGTGCAGGCCAGTCAAGTTCCTCCACCCCAAACTCGCTCATCCATGTCTTTATGGACCTTGCTTTGTGCACTGGTCCAAATCATTTGGTGGAGGGGGGATTATGGTGTGGGTGGGGGATTATGGTGTGGGGTTGTTTTTCAGGGGTTGGGCTTGGCTCCTTAGTTCCAGTGAAGGGAACTCTTAAATGACAGCATACCAAGAAATTTGGGGAAAATGTCATGCCTCCAACTTTGTGCGAACAGTTTGGGGATGGCCCCTTCCTGTTCCAACATGACTGCCCACCAGTGCACAAAGCAAGGTCCATAAAGACACTGATGAGCGAGTTTGGTAATAATAGTGAAACTACTGATTCATGGATTAAACAGAACATTGAAGATTTATATCCAGAGTTTCTCTCAGTACCCTGTAAGCAGACAAGATCATTGGACTGTGGAGGTGGATGTCTGGGAAGGTTCTCATTCATTCAGGTCAATCAATAAATCAAGGTAACTGGACTTGCTGTATTTTAAGGCGTTTTGCTGGTCCGCCGACAAGTGTTCTCAATTCAGAATGACTTGTACAAAAATTATTTGGGAATGTAAAGTTTATTTGAGAGGTTTATCTGCTTTGTATTAACCCCTGCCATACATGGCATTTTCACCCCCCTTCCTGCCCAGACCAATTTTTTTTTTTTAATTCAATACTTTTTTTTATTGTTTCCATACAAATACAAAACAGAAAATATAAATCAATATTTTACACTCAGGCCCCGTACACACGACCGGATCTGTCCGTTGGGATTTATCCGCGGATCAGTTCCAGCAGACAAATCCGGTCGTGTGTACGGCCTAGTGGACATTTTTCGGCGGACATTTGTCCAGCCGACCGTTTTTCAAGCGGATAAAAATTTCTTAGCATGCTAAGAAATCTATCCGCTGGAAACCTGTCCGTCTGACTTATCCGGTCGTCTGTACAGACTCACCGGATAAGTCCGACCGATCCCCATCCCTCGCATGCGTCAAAGTGATTCGACGCATGCGTGGAAGTATTTACCTTCCAGGGTCGCGCACGTCGCCGCGTCATCGGCGCAGCGACGGCGCGGCCACGTCACCGCGTATGTTTTCCGCAGGGATTTTGATCTGATGGTGTGTACAGCCCATCAGATCAAAATCCGGAGCAGAAATGTCCGATGGAAACAGTCCGGCGGACCGTTTTCATCGGATATCCGCTCGTGTGTACAGGGCCTGAGTGCTTTTTATGTGCATACAAAAAATTCATTACAAAAGCTAAAAATATCCATCTATCCCAACCCTCCCCTCCCTCCCTCCTTCCCTCCTATCTGTCTTTTAAAGTGCATACACGTTTTTAACCCTGTTCTTTTCCTTAAATTGTTCTTTACCGGTCTTTCCTTAATTAAAGTGAGCGGCCTATTTTACATAACCAGTGCTCCCATATTGCATTACATTTTTTAAGATTACCACGTCTAATCCATGTTCCCCTCTCCTTCCCTATTGTGCTGTTCATTACATTAAGCCATTCCGCTACTGTGGGTGGATTTTGTGCTTGCCATTTTAATGCTATCAATTTCCCCGCCTGGAACAGACATCTTATAGCTGCTTCTAATATATCCCTCTGCCCCATTCTCTCCTCAATGCATCCTAATCGGCAAACCCTGGCTTCGAGTTCCAGAGTGATTCCAAAGGTTGCATTTATAATGTCCAGAATCTTAACCCAATATCTATGCAATTTTGGGCATTTCCACATCATATGGATGAGGTCCCCTGTATTTTGACATCTGGGACATTTATCATCTGACTTCCATCCAAATCCATATAATTTCTTGGGGGTATAATAAACCCTGTGGAGGAGGAATAAATGGGAGACCCGTTGTGACAGGGCTAGTGAAACTACTGTCCCCAGTTCCAATATCCTGTCCCATTGGTCATTCGTTATGAGGCCAATATTCTGCTCCCACCTCTGTTTGTTCCTGCTCAACTTCTCTTTTCTATTAACTGATCACTGATCCGTTCATACAATTCTGAGATAAGACCCCCGTCTTGATTAGTCTTTGGAGATGCGTGAGCTTTTGCCATCTTACCGGCTGTAGCTTAAATTGGGCTTGTAGTGCGTGTCTGACCTGCAAATAGGTAAAAAACATGGAGTTTGGAATGCTATATTCACTACTTGGCTCTGAGAAGAGTCTTAATGTGCAACCTGTGTTCAGTTGTGCCACTCTGGTTATCCCACATTTATCCCATTCTTTTAGTTTCCCCATGGCCAAAATTTATTTTAAGTTGTTGTTTTCCCATAATGGAGAATATTCTGTTAGTCCTTTATAGCCCAAAGCTAATTTTCCTGCTTGCCATATTCTTGCCATCATTTTTACTATTGGGCTTTTTACCAAGAAAGAGTTGGCCTCTAAGGTCTCTATTACAGATCTATGTGGGGACCCTCTTAACATCATTTTCCCACTTGCATTTCCTCCCCCCTCTATGCTACACCCCCCCAAATGCTGCAACTGTGCCACCAAGAAGTAACTATAGGGGTGTGGGACCGCTAGCCCTCCTCTATTTGTTGGTAATTGCAACGTTCGGAGACTAATCCTTGCTTTTCCCTTTTTCCAGATTAGGGTCCTAAAGAGGGTCTCTATCTTTTTAAACCATCGGTTATCAATCCATACTGGGGAGTTGTGAAGTATATAAAGTAATTGTGGCATCCAGATCATTTTGATGAGATTGCTGCGGCCGGCTACCGACAGTAGCAGGTGTCCCCATATATCCGCTTTGCGTTTAAATTTACCCAGAAGTGGCACTAGATTTTTATTTATAAATTGTTCTGGGTTACGTGTTACCACGATTCCCAGATACTCCATCTTCTCCCCAATTTTTAATTGAGGAATTCCTATCCCATCCATGTTGCTTACCGGGACCACTGGTAAAAGTGTTGATTTTTCCCAGTTTATTACCAGGCCCGAGAATCGTCCGAACGCTTCTACTGTTTGAACTGCAGTTTTGAGGGAGGTTGTAGAGTTGCCCAAAAAAAGGAGGATATAGTCCGCATAAAGCGCAACTTTTTCCTCCTCTGCTCCTCTCTGGAACCCCTGTATTTCCTGTCTAGCTCTAATTGCAGTCGCCAAGGGCTCAATTGCCAGGGCGAAACGGAGGGGGGACAGTGGGCATCCCTGTCTCGTTCCCTTTTCCAATTCAAACGACTGTGAAACTTCATTATTTATTTTTATTTTGGCCCTTGGGGAATTATGCAATAGCTTTATCCATTTAATAAAAGATGGACCAAACCCAAACTTCTCCAGAGCGTACCAGAGATAGTCCCACTCCAGACTATCAAAGGCCTTGGTGGCATCCAATGATAGGATAGATCTATCTCCCGCACTCTCCGTTGGAGTCTGTAAGTTTAAGTACAGCCTTCCTATGTTTATACTCGTGGACCGATTTGGAATAAATCCAGATTGATCTGGATGTATTAATTTCTGAATATATTTATTTATTCTCGTTGCCAGTACCATGGCCAAGATTTTTACATCTGAGCAGAGCAAAGATATTGGTCTATAAGATGATGTATCTAGTTGATCCTTCCCTTCCTTCTGGAGCACTATAATAATTGCTTCTAACATTGAGGGGGGTAGCCTTCCTCCTTCTATCACCCAGTTCAGCGTTTTTAGTACTTCTGGGAGCAACACCTCACTGTATTGCTTGTAAATCTCCGCTGGTAGGCCATCTGGCCCTGGGGACTTTTGATTGGAAAGTCCTTTGACTGCCTGTTGTAGTTCCAATAATGTAATTGGGGATTCCATAGCGTTTCTGTCCTCCTCTGATAGAACTGGGGTTCCTATTTCTCTGAAGAATTCTTCCATTTGCACTTTAGCTTCCCCCTTTTTTGATCTATATAGATCTTTATAATATACTGCAAACGTGTCTACTATTACAGATGTTTCAGATGATATCCCACCTCCTACCGTCCTGACTGTGGGAACATTAGAGGGCGCCATATTAGTTTTCGCTAGGAGGGCCAAAGTATGGCCCACACTTTCCCCTTCCGAAAAAGCGCTCTGCTCCTGAAATAGGCGCTTATTTTCAACTTTCTTGTTCGCCACCAGCTTATATTCCTGTTGCTTCTCCAACCATAGCCTTTGTTTAGTCAGTGTTGGATTTTCCACATATTGCTTTTCAGCCTCTAGAACCTCTTCCCTGATTTTCTCCTCCCATTCCCTAGAGTTCCTCTTGATCTTGGCTACCTGCTGGATCAATATAACCCTGAGGAATGCCTTAAGGGCGTCCCACACCACTCCCTCTGATGCCGTCCCTGTGTTGAAGTCCAGGAATTCCCTTAAAGCGGGGGTTTCGCGGGTTTTCGTTTTTTTTTTTTTTTGGGTGCTTCTGCCGCGCTTACCTTGTTCAAATAAGCACTCGTGTCTCCCAGTCTTTCAGCCCGCTGCATTGCATTTCTCCCGAAAACGATATGTTTTAAAATCCCGAGATGGACGTTTCCATCTTTACTGTGGGCACTGTGAGGCCCAGCAGCTTGTCCTTCCGGGATACGGTGAAAAAAATGGAGAATTCTCGTCGCCGCCCACGTCACATGACCGCTTGCTGAGTCACGTGACCCGCGAGATATCGCGGGATTACAGCACAGCGCGTCTCCTGGGATTCTCATAACTCATTCCCAGGAGACCGCGCTGGTCGGGGGAAATTGTGATACACGCCTACTCCCGCGGGGAAAAGTGATTGACAGGACCCAAAATGCTGCAGTTATTGTCGATGGCTGGTGGTTTAATACAGCCATAGTCAAAATTCAGGGTGAACCACCGCTTTAATTTGATGCCAATTTCTTCTGGCTTCCCCATCACTTCTAGCCAGAAGGGACTTATTTTCCAATTACTTGGAGAACATTTTTTCCCTGTACTCAGTGATAGCACCAGAGGGGAGTGATCAGAAACCCCTCTCGGATAATAGGATATTTTACTGACTGCTTGTAGACTTGCACAGTTTCCCAGGGCCATGTCTATTCTTGACAGTGTGGAATATGTACTTGAAAAACAGGAGTACTGGGGGGAGTGGCCTAATGATGGCGGAGTAGAAGCAAGTTGACTCCAGAGCTCCTCTAAGCCCCCGCTTACCTCCGGATTTCAATGAGTATTTGAGTGATTCCCTATGGCCGGAAAAAGTGTATCTTACCCGCCTGGCTGGAGGGAGTAGTGGCGAGGTGGCTCCAGGATCGTAGCCTAAGAGGTGGACCGGGGATGAAGCAGGAGGAGAGAACCTCCAGACCCTCCAGAGTGCGCGTGCAGGCTGACATCCAGCAGTTCTTTCCCCAGACACGGGCGGCGGTGAATCGGATACGCTCAGCTGAGTCACGTGGGTGTAAGGAAGCGTGCGCCCCGCCGGCGTCCTTGTCCACCCACAG
This sequence comes from Rana temporaria, assembly GCF_905171775.1. Classification (NCBI taxonomy): domain Eukaryota; kingdom Metazoa; phylum Chordata; class Amphibia; order Anura; family Ranidae; genus Rana; species Rana temporaria. The sequence goes on along the minus strand of NC_053489.1, from coordinate 380,172,245 downwards.
AGAGACAGCAGACCAAAGTGAGCCCTCCCAGGTCGGCGGTGATACGGACAGCGGAGCAAAAGGAGCAAAAGGTGGAGAGAGAGAGAGGAGACAGCCTGAGATGGAGGCACTACAGGGACTGCAAGAGGGAGAGCTGAGGTCCCTGAAAGAGGTGTTGCAGACCTTACCAACGCGAGCTGACATACTGGCTCTCCCTACACGCGCAGAGATGGAGGCGCTGGTGACACGAATGGAGGAGTCCCACCGGAGAGAGATGGAGTCGGTGCATGGGGAGATACAACATCTGACAGATAAGTTAACACATGTTGTTACCGAGGGGGGAATGTTGGAAAAGCGAGTAGCTAAACTAGAACAAATACAGAATACACATTCCCTCCAAGTTGATCTACTCCAGTTAAAGATAGAAGAGATGGAGGACAGAAGTAGACGCAAAAATTTGAGGTTCAGGGGGGTCCCCGAGACAGTGGGGTCTGAGGCGCTGCAGCAGTGCATAATAGCAATTTGTCAACAATTGGTGGGACAGGGCCTCTCTCAACCCCTGGAATTTGAGCGTCTCCATAGAGCACTGGGCCCCCCCTCACTGAACCCCAATAAGCCAAGAGACGTGATTGGCTGCTTCTTGAACTTTTCACATAAAGAACTTGTGAGCCGGAAAGCTTGGGATGCAGGAGGTGTGGTGTATGAAGGGTCTAAGATACAAATACTGCCTGATCTCTCCCGTGCTACCTTACAAAGGAGAGCTATGCTGCGCTTGGTTTTAGATAGGGTTAAACAAGCAGGTGGAACCTACCGTTGGGGGTACCCCATAGCGGTTATTATCAAGAAGAACACACAGTCATTTCATCTACAACAGCCTATAGATTTACCTGAGTTGTTTAGGTTTATGGAGATGGAGGAGATGGAGGTTCCAAACTGGCTACAACATCTACCAAACCGAGCCTACAATACAACAAACTTCACTGGGCCTAAGAAACCAGAGAGAATAGAAAGAGACCAGGGAAGAGCCGTGCCTACATAGGATATTCATAGGATATAAAGTCCCTATAACGCGATAGGACCAGCGACTATTAGAGGAAAGATGGGCTATTATTATTTTTTTTTTTTTTTTTTTTTTTTTTTTCTTTTTGTGGTTTTTTTTTTTTTTTTTTTATTTATTTTTATGGACCAAAGTCAGGGGAATGATGGGCTAAAACTTTGTTGTATTTTTTCTCTGTCTTTTGGGGTTCAACCCCCTTTTTTTTTTACGTTTTTGTTGACGGGTCATTAGCTCAAAGCTTTCCTCACGGTAATTCGGTGGTACCTGAGCCATAGAGAGAGGGGTGGATTTTTTCCACTTCCACTAGACCACCGGCCACCGGCCACCCGCGTACCGTCCCCCCCCTCCCCCCTCCCCTTTTTTTTTTCTAAGGCACCTCCCTTTTTTTTTTCCTTTTTGTTTGTATGTTTATGTTAGCCTCTAGCCTGGGGGTCTGTACCTCTTTGGAGACCCCCCACATGGCCTCCAGTAGTTCAACTGGTTTGTGGATGTCTGTGGACGGGGGTAGGGACACCATGAGGGGGCTCATGGGAGAGACCGATGGACTCCGGGGCTGGTTCTAGGCTAATGCGGGTGGCTCCCCCCCCCTCCGCGCCTCCTTTGGAAGGGGAACCAGAGGGAACCCCAACACTATCACATAGGAAACACTGTTTTTATTTATTTTTTTATATTGCGGATTAACGCTATGTTATAATGTTTCACTTTATTTAGATGTGTTTACCGGAGAGCTCAGGCCATATTAGGAGCTTGAGGAGCTTGAGGAGTTTGAATTTTCATTTATCAATAAGTCTCCCCTCAAGGTATTTTTTTTTTTTTTTTTGGGAGACCTTAAAGATGGGAGATGTTGTCCCTAGAGGATATACAACTTTAAGAGTGATATGAAAGAAATATCACGAGCGTGTTAGCACAGGAGTTTACGCGACACTCTGTTTTCCTTTTTTTTTTTTTTTTTTTTTTTTTTGGTTCTTGAAATTGTATTATATATGCACAATAATTATCCTGGTCTCCTCGAACGAGGAGACGAGAATATAACACAGTAGACCCTTGAGGTCAAACACAGATAACACAAGTAATATTTATGTAAATCACGATGTGGGTGTGTAAACACTGGGAAGGAGGAGAGGAGGGATGGGGAAAGGTGGGGGAGCCGCCACCTAAACCCCCTGAAATAGTTTGGGAGCACAGTATAGTGCTTTATATAATGGTCGGTAGATGGAGGGGGGCGGGCGAGAGGGTGAGATGCTGGAGGTCCTCCCTCGCTCTCGAGGGGCGTGTTCCCCCCCTTCCCCCTGCCCCCTTCCCCCCCAGTAGATCTGGGGGGGGGGGTAGGGGATGAGGGGGAAGAGGAGGTGAGAAGTGGAATATTGGGAGGTTAGGGAGGTGGGGAGAGTTGACTAGGGGAGGTGGGGGGGGGAGGTGGGGGGGGCGGAAGGTTTAAGATGGGGGCTCGGGAAAGGAGGGAGGGAATTGAGGCTGGTAGGAAAATGGGACGAATCTATAGGGTATCAGTAAAATGGAGGGGCGGGGGGCGGAGTAGCTGGGAGTACAAAGTTTTGTGGGTTTGTATATAGTACTCTTGGGATTTGATTTTTTTTTTTTTTTCTTTTTTTTTTTATGCTTGGTATATCTAAACTACTCTTAAGTGGGAATAATTAGATAAATAGATATAGTACTCTGCCGAATTGGTCCAATCCCCGGAATAGGAAATATCCACTGACCAATAGGGGTTGGGGGTCATAAGTGGGTTCTTTCTCCAGGTGAGACATAAGGGAAGGGGAGGGAGGTGGGAGGGAAGGGGAAGGGGGAAGTAGAGGGGGGGTAGTAGGTGTGGGATCTAACCTAAAATATAAGGTGTTTTTTTTTTTTTTTTTTTTTTTTTTTGACCATTCCTCTCTCTCGGTTCTTCACCTACCCTGCATCACTAGCGCATTTATTTTTTTTTCTTCTCTTTTTTTGGCTGTCCTCTTGGTGTTCAGATGGAGGGAATACAAATTACATCTTTAAATGTCAGGGGACTTAATACCCCTGAGAAACGCAGGATGCTAATGAGGGATATGAGGTCCATGGGAACAGACATCGGGTATATACAGGAGACGCACTTTAGATCAGGTGGGCTCCCTATATTACAAAATAAGTATTACCCATATGTGTATCATGCGGAAAACCAAGAAGCAAAATCTAAAGGGGTTTCCATCCTGATATCAAATAGGATCCCATGGATCCTAGAAAATATATATCAGGATCCAAAAGGGAGATATCTCTTCCTAAAGGGGACAATAAGAGGGATTAAGGTGACTCTAGCTACAGTGTATCTACCAAATGTACAACAGGATGCATTTCTGAGGAAAATTCTGAGGGCCCTGATGGCAGTTTCAGAAGGTAAATTAATATTGGGGGGCGATTTTAATATCCCATTAAATCCAAAAATGGATTGCTCCCGGGGGACCTCGTCTGTTACAGATGGAATCAGACGGGGGGTGCTGGGTAGACTTTATGAGGCCCAGCTGGTGGACGTATGGAGAACGTTACACGGAGAGGAGAAGGACTACACTTTCTACTCCAACCCACATCAGGTATACTCTAGGATTGACCTGTTTATGGTACCCCAGTATCTGATTTCATCTGTAACAGAGGTTTCCATAGGGAATATAACGTGGTCTGACCACGCGCCGGTGAGTTTATGTATCTCGTTGGCAGGGACGGAGTTGGCCCAGGAAAGAAGGTGGCGTCTTAATGAGAGCCTCCTACAGAATGAAGAAGTGAGAGAGGAAGTTGCCCGGGATATTACAGATTACTTCCAACTGAATGATACCCCTGGGAGTAACCCTGGGATGGTCTGGCAAGCCCACAAGGCAGTAATTAGAGGGACACTGATGAAACATGGAGCGAGAATAAAAAAGAAACGTGACCAACAAGTAAAGAATTTATTAACAGAGATTCAAACACTAGAACTCCAGCATAAAAAGACATTGACCCCTCAAATAGGTAGAGAACTGAGCCATCTGCGGAGGCAGATTACAGAACTGCTACGATATAAGGCAAAGGCAATTATACAAAGGGGCAAAAAAATAAACTACGAATTCGGGGACAAGTGTAGCAAACTGTTAGCGGGGAAGCTGAAAGAAAAGAATCAAGCAACGTATATCCCACAAATCAAGGGGCAGGAGGGGCACTTAAAGCGGAAACCTAAGGAGATAGCGGAGGAATTTGGTAGATACTACTCCAACTTGTATAATTTGGCTCAGACATCGGTGCCCCAAACAGAGATAGATGAGTATCTTTTAACAGCGGATTTAGTTAGACTGCCCCCTATTGCCCAGGCCAGCTTAGATATCCCCATCTCAATAGAGGAACTAGAGTCAACACTAAAAACTATGAAAGAAGGGAAAGCCCCGGGACCTGATGGTTATACGATTAGATACTACAAGGAGTTTTTACCATATCTGAGTGAGCAAATGACAAAAGTTTTCAACGGGATGGGCCGTTCTGCCGCATTCCCGCCGGAGGCCTTACTAGCTCATATTACAGTGATCCCTAAGGAGGGGAAGGACCCGGCGGAGTGCGGCAGTTACAGACCAATCTCGTTGTTAAACTCTGACCTGAAATTGTTCACAAAGATATTAGCCAGTAGGTTGCAGGTGTGGCTTCCGGATCTGATAGATGGGGATCAGGTAGGATTTATCCCTACGAGAGAGGCAAGAGATGGTACGATAAGGGCTCTGAATCTGATCCAGGGGGCATCTGGGGGGGGCATCCCTGCCGTGTTCCTAAATACTGATGCCGAAAAGGCTTTTGATAGAGTTAGTTGGAGGTTCCTGTTCTCGGTGCTGCGTCACGTGGGCCTAGGAGAAAATATGTTGGGATGGATTAGAAGCGTGTATACTGACCCACGTGCCGCGGTGAGGGTAAATGGGATATACTCTAAAATATTTACAACTTCAAATGGAACACGGCAGGGATGCCCCCTGTCACCATTGCTCTTTGTCCTGTCCTTGGAACCCCTTTTAAACAGAATTCGGCAAAATCCAGACATTCAGGGCATTCAGATAGGGGAGGGGAGTCATAAGGTAATAGCGTTTGCGGACGACCTGCTGTTTTCCATTTCAAAACCACATGTTTCTCTACCTATTTTGGTTCAAGAAATTGTAAGATTTGGAGAACTATCTAATTTAAAAGTAAATCAGACTAAATCTGAAGCATTAACTGTAGCAGTACCATCACAGATACGGATGACAATACAACAAAACTTCAGATTTAAATGGAAGACGGCGCTAAAATTTTTAGGTACCCTAATTCCGGCAAACATAAAAGAAACGTTTAAAATAAACTTTCCACCCCTCCTTAACTCTGTCAGAAAGCTTATGGAGAAATGGAAGATGGGAATACACTCATGGTTTGGCAGAAACAATATAGTGAAAATGAGTATACTGCCTAAAATAACGTATTTGTTTCAGACCCTACCGATTAAAATACCCTTGACCTTTCTCCGGCAAATAGACACGACTTTAATGAGTTTTGTTTGGAACGGGAAAAGGCCAAGGATAAAAAAAGAGGTGTTGAAACTTCCAAAGAGCTGGGGAGGGATGGCAATCCCGGATATAGCTAAATATTATCAAGCAGCCCACCTGACGAGGTTGGTAGATTGGTGTAGAAATAGACAATATAAAAGGTGGGTTGAGGTAGAACAGCAGATCTCCCCAGTGGCACTAGGTAGGGCACCCTGGTGCTATAAATTACTACCAAGTAAGTTGAAGCAACACCCCTTAATAGGAGCGACCTTGTCCGTCGTTGCTAAAATATGCAAAAACTCTAAATTTTCATCTACATACTCACCCCTATGCCCGGTACTGGGGAATCCAGGATTTATACCGGGGTTGTCCGGAGCAATATATAACAAATTGAAAGGGAGGGGTAAAGTCCAGGTATCACATTTTTTGAAAACAGATAGGTGGCCATCAATGGTCGACCTGATGAGGGTAGGGGGAGAGTATGAGTTAAGTTTTTGGCAGGCGCTCCAAACTAGACATTTTTTAAGTACTTTGGGACACCCTTCTAATTTCCAGCGGCCACTGACAAAATTCGAGAAATATTGTGATGAGGAAGAACCAATACAGCGAGTGGGATCTAAAATGTATAAAATATTAAATGCTCCCCGGGAAGATTTTGTCCTTCCAGGAATCACTAAATGGGAAAGAGACTTGGGGATAACCTTCTCACAGGCCCAACGGAAACAAATAGTATTTCTGGCATTATATTCATCTGTATCAACACGTATCCAGGAATGCAATTACAAATTACTGTCGCAGTGGTACTACACTCCAGTAAAGTTGCATAAACTTTCCAACGAGAATTCAGAGAACTGCTGGAGATGTGGGCTGGAGCAGGGGACCCTGCGACATATATTTTGGGACTGCGTAAAGGTGAAGGATTACTGGAAGGAGGTGCGTAGAATAGGACAAAAATTTACGGAATTTCAGATTCCAGATGACCCAGCCTTCTTCCTCCTCCATAGCTCACAGATTCCAGTAGGGGAGTATCAAAAGTCGGTTCTCCGACATCTGATAAATACAGCAAAAATGGGAATAAGTCTCCAGTGGAGAGATAGCAGACCTCCCTCCGTAGCGAGATGGCTTAATAGGGTCAGGGAAACTGGAGCTATGGAGGACTTGATGCTTTCGTCTAGGAACAGAAGGGAACAGTACGTAGAAACATGGGCAAGTTGGAATAAGTTTATATATACAGAAGAGGGAAGGAGACTATCAGAAGAGGGACGAGAGGCGAGAGAGCCCAACTGATTAGAAGTTAGTCGAAGATGGGGAAGACTGGACGCGGGAGAGGATATATGAGTCGGGTGGGGGGGGAAGAAGAGAGAGAGGAATTTGGGTCCCTTTTTTTTTTTTTGTGTTTGTTTGTTTGTTTATGTTTTTGTTGCTTGGTTTGTGATGGTGCTGTGTAGTTTGGGAGATCCCCACCTAAGGGGTTAGATATATAAGGGCACACTGATAACGGGGAAACAGATGGGAGGAGACGTTTGAAGTACATACACTTTGATCTAGAGGAGCAGACAAAGTAGGGCAAATTGATAATGAAGGTATTTAAGAGTAGGGTGGAAAATTAAGTGGCTATAACTATGTTTTTGGACTTGTGTTTGTTTACCTTCTGAAGAGATATTATGTTTAGACTAATGTAATGTATGGTTGTATTTGATTGAATGATAATCTCATGTGACCTTGTTATAAAAGAAAAAAGAAAAATAAAGGAAAAATGTGTAAAAAAGAAAAACAGGAGTACTGCCGCAGATCTGGATGTTTCGCCCTCCAAATGTCCCACCACCCAACCTCTTCCAAAAATTGACTTAGATGCCCTTCTCCTAACCCTGGGCTCCGTGCCCCCCGGTGGAAATCTATCCATCGTTCTATTTAGCACGTTATTTAAATCTCCAACCACTAATACCGGGATATATACCTTATTTACCACAAATTCTGTAAACGTATACAAAACCTCCATCTTGAAGGGAGGGGGTATATAAATATTAGCCAATACATGTGGTACATTTTCTATCAAACAGTGCAGAAAAATGTAGCGACCCAGTTCATCTATTCTTGACTCTATACATGCAAATGATACGCCTGTTTTTACCATTATGCTCACTCCTCTAGAATAGGAAGAGTGGACAGAATGGTACTGGCTTTGATATTTTTTTTTGTTGACCAATTTTAACTTTGTTTCTTTAGTCAAATGGGTTTCTTGAATACATATCACCTCCACCCCATACCACTCCAGGGTAATAAAAATTGCAGCTTTTTTCACTGGGTCCCCCATCCCCCGGACATTCCAGGAGCCTATATTTATCATTTTAGGTCTCATACCCAGCCTCATAGACAAGATTTACAAGGATGTAAAGCTTCCCAATGGGAACTTGGGTTTCCCAAACTATCAGAAAAAATGATCGACTAAAGTCGTAGATGCATTTTGACATTGTAGCTGAAGAGAAAGCATATCGAACACAAAAAAAGCCTCTAAAGAGCGAAAAAATATATGCAATTTTGAATATACATAAGAAAGAAAAACATTTTTTTTTTTTAATCCAACAAAATTTTATTTAGTTTACAGAGGTACAAGGTATACAAGGTCCCCTTGACATTGCGGGGAAAGATAAAGAGCTGCAATGAGATAACCACTACTCACAATACATCTATGTACAGGAGGTAACCCCCCCCCCAGCAAGTCAAACATTTCCCTCCCGACAATTAGCTCAGTGCCCACCTCACCCAATATTGATGCCCAGAAGCCTGTCCATCACCAGGTCCACAGGGGCCAGACCCGGCACATCCAGCCACTTTGCCCATAACTTCTCAAATTTTTGGGCATTACCCCTGTGTTGATATATCACCTTCTCCATCCTCAGCACTATCCCAATGTTATTGATCCATTCAGCCAGAGTCGGAGGAGCCTCGGCCCTCCAGTGAACCATAATAAGCTTCCTAGCTTGGAACAAGACCCTTTGCACCGCCTCCCTGTCCGCCTCCTCCCATTCGTACTCCTCCAGAGCCCCCAAGAGACAAGCCCTCGGGTCCTGCGGAAAAGAGACACTCCAAATGCTGAATTGATGGTACTCACGACTCCCGCCCAATACGTGTGGAGCTTTGGGCATCTCCACAGCATATGTATCAGATCTCCATGGTCTCTCTTGCACCTGGTGCAGGTAGGGTCGAGCTGTGGATTCATTCTATGGAGCCTGTGAGGGGTATAATAGGTTCGTAACAAAATGTACAGCTGCGTGAGCCTCTGTGAGACATTCAGTGAGCACTTGCCTACTGCCTGAAAAATGTCCTCCCATTGTTCACCGTCCAAGTCCCCTGCATCTGCTTCCCACCTTTCCCGTATCTTCAGGGGATGCTGCTTCATCACATACTGTAACAGGATGGCATAGCATTGGGAGATAAAGCCCTTAGATGTCCCAGCATCCCCCAGAAGGTCAAAAGCAGGGGTCGGCGACAGGCACCACTCAGAGGAGCGACCCTGTGCCGCCACTGCGTGTCTCAACTGTATGTATGAGAAGTGCATGGACTGTGGCAGGCCAAACGCCTCCCGCAATTCCGGAAACGTGCGAAGTACCCCGTTACGGAATATGTGGGTAAGGTGTGTAATCCCATAATGTTTCCACCTGGCACCGGACTGCAGTTTAGCCAATTCAGTGTACGTGTCATTTTGCCATATAGGACTGTACTTTGTGTAACCCTCCGCGTTTTGGACATATTTAACCTTATTCCATATCTTCTGAATTAGACTAAATGTGGGGAGCTTCTTGTGCGGTCTAGCAAATGCCTGCGCCTCCAACGCCTCAGGGATCGGACCTCCGCCCACGGTGTGCTCCATAAGCTTCTGAGCCGAGGACCGCACCGTCAGCCGAACCATGCCAACCAGCTGCTGCATCTGAGCCGCCAAGTAGTATAGCCAGGGGTTTGGCAATGCCAATCCCCCGCTATCTTTAGGTCTCTGCAGGTGTTCCAACTTAATCCTAGGATTCTTATCCTTCCAGATGAGACCACGAAAAATACTGTTCACTGTATGAAAAACTTTCAAGGGGATGACCATAGGGGTGTTGTGGAGAAAGTATAATAGTTGCGGCATGAGTATCATCTTGATAAGATTTACCCTCCCGGCAACCGACAGAAGCAGGGCCTTCCAAGTTTTAACTTTGTCCCTAAACCTCAGCAACAGGGGGGAGATATTTAGATGAATGAAATCTCGTGGCCGAGCCGTTATCTGTACCCCTAGATATTTAAAGGATGAAGTAATGGATATGGGGCAGACAGAGTTAATTACTTGTGTGTCATCGCCGTCCAACAAAAGCAATGCTGACTTTGCCCAGTTTATGAGCAAACCAGAGAATTTTCCAAACTCTGTGATTGCCATCATAGCCTCTCTAAGGGAGGAGTCCGTGTCTCCCAGCAGAAGAAGCGTGTCGTCAGCGTACAACATCACCTTTTCCTGCATGTCGCCATAACAAAAACCGGTGATGCGAGGGTTAGCCCTGATACTAATGGCCAGCGGCTCAATAGCCAGGGCAAAGAGGAGGGGGGACAGGGGACAGCCCTGCCGCGTCCCCCTCCTCAGTGCAAAGCCCGCCGACAACGAGCCAAATGTCCGTATCGCCGCCTGCGGCTGGCTGTACAGCAGCCGCACCCAGGAAATGTAGACAGGGCCAAATCCGAATTTCCGCAACACGGTCCAGAGATAGTTCCAATCAATACTATCGAAGGCTTTTGTTGCGTCTAAGGATAATAGAGCCCTACTGCCCATGTTGTCCGCCCGCGCCTGTATATTAAGGAACAGCCTTCTCAAATTAACCGCCGTCGATTTGTTAGGCATGAACCCGGCTTGGTCTCCATGTACTATAGAAGTCACCACCCCATTTAGCCGAATGGCGAGCACCTTGGCCAGGATCTTAACGTCACTCTGTAATAGGGAAATGGGACGGTAGGCCCCCGGGTCCACGGGATCCTTGCCTGGCTTAAGTAACAATACTATATTTGCTTTGGACATGGAAGGGGGCAAAGTCCCCCCCTCCCTGGCGCTGTTAAAAACCTGCAAAATTGTATACCTCCATGGGCAGCCCATCCTCCCCCGGAGCTTTACAGTTAGGGAAGGCACTGACTGCCTCTTGCAACTCCTCAACAGTGACCGGTTTCTCCAGCAAAGTACGCTGATTAGCGGACAGCCCCGGGAAGGTCAATTGAGTCAAATATAACTTCAGATCCTCCTGGGTATACGCCGCGCCGGAACTGTACAGGGCCTCATAGAAACCCGCCAGTTCCTGCATAATCTGGTCTGGCTGAGAGACTACCCCTCCTGACCTAGCTCTAATAGCCCCTATCTCAGGTGAACGTTGATGGGAGTTCGCAATCCGTGCCAGGATACGGCCGGTTTTCTCACCCTCCTCAAAGAACGCCTGTTTGGCAAAGAATCTCTTCTTCTCTGCTGACGAGGAGAGCAACTGCTGGTAGGCGGATTGAGCCGCCTGCCAGGACTCCCTGGCCAAGTCAGAAGGATCAGCAATGTAAGCCCGCTCCATTTCCTGGACCCTGTTCTCCACTTCTATCAATAATGCAGCAGAGGCCCTCTTCACCCCAGTCACTTCCCGTATGAGGAGGCCCCTAAGATATGCCTTGAAGGCATCCCACTGTAGCACATTTCGTTCCACCCCCTCCTCGGCAACAAAGTACCTCCGTATACTCTCCTCTATTTCGGCATGGGATCTAATCAATTTCAACCAAAATGCATTCAGCTTCCATGGTGCCTTAACCAGGTTCCCCTGCGGTGCCACGCAGAGCTGCACCACCAGGGCCGAGTGATCCGACACACTACGGGGCCTGTGCGACAGGTCCGCTATCAGTGGAAGCATGCTTGCGTTACCCACCCCCAGGTCTATCCTGGACAGGCATCCATGCGTCTTCGAAAAGCATGTGAACTGCCTGCCCCCGGGATTACGGTGCCTCCAGATGTCCACCCAGCCCACCTCTTGCAACAACCGCGCCAGGGGAGTACTCCTAGCGAGGGCAGAGGGTCTAGGGCCCGGATGTCTATCTGCCACCTGGTCTAGACAACAATTAAAGTCGCCAAGCACGAGCAACGGAACTTCCGGCTTACCCTCCAAAAAAGAAAGGAGGAGCCTGAGCACCGCTGCCGTGAATGGCGGGGGGATATAAACACACGCCAATACACAAATCAATGTACCAATTTTGCAATGGATGAATACATAGCGACCCTCAGAGTCTACAGCACTGTCAATTTCCTGGAAATCCAGGGCATTGTGCACTAGTACACTCACCCCCCTAGAGAAGGAGGTGTGTGTAGAGTGATATGCCTTGCCCACCCACACATATTTCAGAAAGCACACAGTTTCCGCTGTCAGGTGCGCTTCCTGAAAACAGATCACCCCTGGCAGAATTTTTTTTAAACACATAAACAGCATTGTGCGTTTCAGTGGAGAATGCATACCCCTCACGTTCCATGACACAATAGATACCTTAGCCATGGGTGTCTTCCTTTAACATCAAAAAGCAATACACTTGTGGGCAAAAATATACAGTCTGACCCCACTGTCGGGAAAAAGGGCCTCCCCCCATATCTGTCCACTCCTGCACAATATCTTGCATAAGGGCCAACGGCCCAGGTCTGTTGAGTTGTACCTCTGTCTTCATATGGTAGCTAGAAAAACAAAAGTTAGCATAACTTGCGGACCAAACGGGTCCCGAATCATCAATGCCCGCCAACAGGGCAGTTCCAGCACTTTGTGCGACTAAACGTCGGCTTACTCCAGTCACAGTAATCATCATACTAAGAACAGCTTTCCTCATGATGTGCTGCCAATCATAATGTCCCCCGGCCAAAGGGTAAGTGAAAAAAGTTTTCAAACAGGCAAAAAGTAGGGGATCCCCCCTAAAAGACAGCAGTGAAGCATAGAAACATTTCCAATCTTGCATATTCAGTGTCTGGAGGCAAAACCAAAGAAATAAAAAATAAAAATAACTTGCTCAAGACTCACTCCCCCTCCTCCTGCGCTTGGCGTTGTAGAGATTGTTCGTTTCTATCCAGCCATGACATGGCCTCCTTTGCAGACTCAAAGAATTGGGCTTGACCCCGCACCACCACCCGGAGCTTCGCTGGGTAGAGCATAGCATAGGGGAGTTGTAGACGTCGCAGTCGCCTCTTTACATCAAGGAATTTAGCCCGGCGCCTTTGTACTTCCTGCGAAAAATCTGGGGAAAATGACACCCGGACGCCATTATGTTGGATATTCGCTCGCTCCCGAGCCTGACGCAGCACCGCTTCCCTGTCCCGGTAGTGGAGTAGTTTTGCCAGGATGGATCTAGGGGGGCCCCCCTGCTGCGGTGGGCACGAAGGTACTCGGTGGGCCCTTTCCACTGCAAAAAATGGTGACAACGTATTTTTGCCAAAAAGTTCAATCAGCCAGTTCTCTACAAACATGGTGGGGTCTTTACCTTCCACCCTCTCCGGCAGCCCTACTATACGGACGTTATTGCGTCTGAGACGGTTCTCCATGTCTTCCACGCGGTCATAAGCGTCTCTATCCATCTGCAGGGCAGCTCTAGTGTCTTGGGCCATGAGCTGCAGCTGATCCTCCACCTCACTGACTCTGCTTTCCACTGCAGTAGTACGTTCACAAATCTTTTGCATATCCTGCCTTAGTAATCCAAACTGCTCCTTCAAAGTGTCCACAGATGCAGTACATTTATTAACTGCTTTAAGTATGTCTGCCAGCGTGGGTTGCACAATATTCTCAGCTTGTGCGTCTGGGGCCTGCTCGTCCTCCGGTCCAGGGCCTGCTCCTTCTCTGTCCTCCTCCTCCCACCAGTAAAGTGGGACATTGTCGCCCTGTGCTGCAGGCCTAGACTGGTGTGCGGCACACGATCGGGACGGTTGTTCTGGCCCCCCCGTTCCAGACATCTTTTGGGCGTAGTAGAGCATATCCCTGGGGGGGTCTTTACCCTGGGACTTGGCAGACTTACCGTGTTTGGGGCCTGTTTTGTCTGCTCCACGAGGCGTCCCTTTTACAGTTGGCGCGGCGGCGCCATCTTGGGCCTCCATCCCCGCGATCTCCGCCTGTCCTTTGCGGGTCTTTCCCCTGGTGCACAACGCCGGTGGTGGTACCGCTGTGGTCCCGGGAGTGCTGGCTTCCAGCATATGGCGGTCTCGAACCGGAATAACGGCCGGGGGAGGATCAATACCGGATCAGCACTGGGAGCTGTGAGAGATGCGTCCTCTCACATGCCTGTCCTGGCCACGCCCCCCGAAAGAAAAACATTTAAATGTGCATTCAAGTACATTCCCTTCACTTGTGCTTGATAAATGATACGTGTGCTCTGATACAACTTTATCTGAGTTCTGGAGAGAAATCTGGGAATAATGAGATTCTTGAGCCATTATAAAAAATGTCCCCTTCTCTCTTGCTTTTTGCAATACTGCTGCCTTATCGATAAAATTAAGAAACTTCAAGAGTAGGAGCCGAGGGTGTCCATCCTTAACCACTTCCCGACCGCCGCATGTATATGTACGTCCACAAAATGGCACGTACAGGCAGATGGGCGTACATGTACGTCCCCGCCTTTCCGGGCGGGGACGTACAGCCGAGCGATCCGGGGACGACGGCGCGGATATTCGTTAATAGCCGCTCCGTCGCGATCGTTCCCCGGAGCTGAAGAACGGGGAGAGCCGTATGTAAACACGGCTTCCCCGTGCTTCACTGTGGCGGCTGCATCGATCGAGTCATCCCTTTTATAGGGAGACTCGATCGATGACGTCAGTCCTACAGCCACACCCCCCTACAGTTGTAAACACACACTAGGTGAACACTAACTCCTACAGCACCACCTGTGGTTAACTCCCAAACTGCAACTGTCATTTTCACAATAAACAATGCAATTTAAATGCATTTTTTGCTGTGAAAATTACAATGGTCCCAAAAATGTGTCAAAATTGTCCGAAGTGTCCGCCATAATGTCGCAGTCACGAAAAAAATCGCTGATCGCCGCCATTAGTAGTAAAAAAAAATAATTAATAAAAATGCAATAAAACTATCCCCTATTTTGTAAACGCTATACATTTTGCGCAAACCAATCGATAAACGCTTATTGCGATTTTTTTTTACCAAAAATAGGTAGAAGAATACGTATCACCCTAAACTGAGGGGAAAAAAATGTTATATATGTTTTTGGGGGATATTTATTATAGCAAAAATTGTCGCTCTATTTTTGTTTATAGCGCAAAAAATAAAAACCGCAGAGGTGATCAAATACCACCAAAAGAAAGCTCTATTTGTGGGGAAAAAAAGACGCCAATTTTGTTTGGGAGCCACGTCGCACGACCGCGCAATTGTCTGTTAAAGCGACGCAGTGCCGAATCACAAAACCTGGCCTGGGCATTTAGCTGCCTAAAGGTCCGGGGCTTAAGTGGTTAAGGTGACTCTATGGACCCTTTCTATTGCAAAGAGCAATGAGAAGGCATTTTCCCCAAAAATATCTCTGAACCATTTCTCAAAAAACTTTATTCCGGAAGACCCACCACCCGAATGTTATTTCTGCGTAACCTGTTTTCGATTTCGTCAAGTTTAGATGCCTGCCATCCATTTTGTTCCTTTAATTCTTGCATCTGTTGTTTTAATGAATACACCTCATCTTCTACTTGGCTCACTCTCTCCTCTGCTGATGTTATCCTTTTCACAGTCTTTTGCAATTCCTGGCCAATTTGTCACTAGTTCTTCCTTTATTTCTTTTATCTGGTCAGTTAAATTATTCAGTGTCCCTCTACATGCATTTATGGCGCTTAATATCTCCTTCAATGTTGGCTCTTCCTCCCGCCTGGGGTCATCTGCTATATTTGCCGAGGAGACTTCTATAAGAGTTTTTGCTGATGCCATTGCACCCCCCCCCCCTTGGGGCTCTACCGCAGGGTTTTTTTTTTATTTTGGGATCTGATGAACCTTGTCCACCGCTTTTCCTGTCCATTGCTGTCCCTGTTTGATTTTTAACCTGCATTTGTGTTTGCGGGTGCTGAGCTGCTTTTCCAGGCGACTTTGCTGGGGTATGTGAAAACTTTAGCTGCTGCCTGTGCTGCCTTCTCCTTATATTTCGCAGCTCGTGTTATTTGAGGGCCACCACTTTCCTGATTAGACTGTCCCTTTTTTATCAAAACGTGTGGAAAATAACTATACTAGAAGTATAGATAAACACTGCGCTACTATAAAAAACTTTTAAAATGCAGCCAACACCACGGAATGGATCAATTCCGAAAAACAAACAAAATAAAACATAAAGTGTAGCGCTAATTATAAGTGAGATAAAGGATTGGGTATATTCATAATTAACCAATCATTGAAAAGTGTCCGTATGAAACACATTAAAGTAGTCCATAAAAAACTGTGAAAAAATTAATAAAAAATGAATCCTCAAAATTCAGTTCACAGTGGATAAATGTGCAAAATAAACTTCAATAAAGAAATGGTAATAAATCTTCATAGGTAAAAAAGATGTATAAATCCAGCACCGAAATGAATGGAGGCTTACCAGAAGCTGTGGACCCAGAATAGGCATATACCTAGTGGGTCATTTGCGCTTTAAAGTTGATGATACCAGCGAGGAGGTGAAGTCCAACACAGGATCAGGTGAAAGTCGGTTCAGAAGCACCTTGTATTAGGTTGTAGACTTGGGTCCATATGGAGGTTCAAACACTCAATACAACGGAAGTTAGAAAAAAGAAGGCAAAAATGCACATAGTGTAAATCCGTTTAAAAGTTTACTTGATAGCAAAATCAAAAAATGGGTTACACTCACATTTTCAGCATTGGTAACAGGCATGTAACAAAGAGCAGTATTGTCAGCAAATTCCCGACATGTTTCAATCTAAACTATCATCATCTGGGGTGCTGACACACTGCACAGGGAATGCTTATAAAGACAAGACACCCTTACCTCAATGGTGGCTCCACCTGTGGAATCCCAATTGGTCCAAATTACCTTACAGATGAAGTAAAAGCAAAAATGTGGCACTGACACATAATCCAATCTCATTTGGTAAATGAGAAAGCCGATCGCCAACCCAGCTTAGCGCTAGCTCACCAGCAGCATCCGGAACGGGGTTGAAATGCACCCCAGAAACGAACAAACCTGTCCGGCCGGCGTGCGCTCCACCATGCGCTCCACGCCTCAGCCGGAAAGTATGACACTGTGACGTGTCAGCGTCAGAGTGCGCTCCACACAAGCGCACCAAGACTCGGTTTGGAGCCGTGGTGTCCTCAGAACGATGGTGGCTGAAACAACCAGCATGCGTTCCAGCAATGCGCTCCACGCCTCAGATTCATTCCACAATGCACTCCACCGCTTGATGCTAGGTGTAACGCACGGAAGAGGCCAGAAAACGAAAGGGAGAGGCACCAAAATTTTAAAACATCAGCAGCCAAATACATATAAAAAATATATATATATAATAAACGGATGGTCGTCCATTTATCCAATGACCAAAGGGGAAAAGAGCCAAGGAAATAACCAAAAGAGGAAAAAAATATTTTTGTTTGTATAGATAATACAACAAAAGTTTTTTTTTTTTTTAATTTTTTAAAAGGGGACTAAATGTCACAAAAAGAAGTTAAAATACTTTTATTTTTTTTAAAATGCCTTAATGGACTATAACATCCAAGGAGCAAAGATATTCAGAAATAAATGGAAAAAATAAAAATAAAATAAAAAGTCAAAAAATTTAAAAACAATTACAAAAATAATTACAAACTAACCCAACCAAAAATGGACACCTACCACAAAGATGTTTTTGGATTTGAAAATTAGAAGTATTTTATGGTAATGAAACCACATAGTACTTCTACAGATAAAAAGTTATAAAAACAAATATTAATTTAAAAATAAAAATTGGCAGAATAGACAATATTCTATGCCAAAATTCAAATTAAAAAGGTGAAGAACAAAAAAGTAGAAAAACGCTACTGGAGCCACCATTGAATACAGAATGCATGTCAACAATATATAGATATTTATGATTGGTTGATAAATGCATTTATGTCCCAATCCACATTGAGGCCATATGGGACATAAGTGCGCAATTCGTAAATCCAATAGGCTTCGAGACGAGAAACCCCTCTAGTCTTGGCTCCTCCCCTCCAAGGTGCCACATATTTGTCGATGATGAGAAACTGGGAACCTTTAGGGTTACGAGCATGGCATTCCCTATAATGCCGAGGGACCGTGTGTTTGGTGCTTCCACCAATGATCTTTGTCACATGTTCACCTACCCGTACGGAGAAGGCACGTATGGTACGACCGACGTACTGCTTCCCGCACGGGCAGGTGACAAGATAAACAACATGCGTAGTTGCGCATGTGCAAAAAACCTTGATAGGGTATTGGCGACCAGTACTCGTAGACCCAAATTCCAATGATTTTGTTCTTCCATTGGTATTAAACTGACAGACTCTACACTTCTTACAGGGATAATATCCTTTCATATCCTGAAAAAAGACGGGACGCTCAGGGGGATCGACCACATTGGGGGCAATACTATTTCTTAATGTAGGGGCTCCCCTGAAGATCACTTTTGCCTGTTCAGGTAGACTAGGGCCCAACACTTTATCGCTTTTAAGAATGTCCCAATGTTTGTTGATGATATTTTGAACATCCCTATGTTGATTGGAGTAGGAAGTCAACATTGAGAACTTATAAGAGTCATCATTGGGACGTGGTTCCTTATCTTGCAAGAGACTGTCACGCTCAATTAGTGCTACTTGTCGTAACTCCATATCAACAGAGGAAGTGTCGTAACCCTTCTCAATAAATCTTTCCCTGAGCATGGCTGCCTGTAAAAAATACATGTCATCATCAGAACAATTTCTGCGTAAACGCAAAAATTGACTCCTAGGGACAGATTTAAGCCAAGATCTATGGTGGCAACTGTCCGTAGGGATGAAGCTGTTTCTATCAGTACCCTTGAAGTGAGTTTTGAACCTGAAGCTCCTAGACACAAGCTCAATCTCCAGATCAAGAAATGTGATTCTAGTAGGACTACTCTCATGGGTAAAAGAAATACCTCGATCATTCGTATTTAGAACTCGAAAGTAATCATCCAGAGATTCCCTAGAGCCATCCCACAGGAGGAGGACGTCGTCTATATATCTAGCCCATAAGACTAGGGAGGAAGGTCTCTCACAATAGATGACGTCCTCCTCCCACTTGGCCATGAAAAGATTGGCGAGGCTGGGGGCAAACTTGGCCCCCATCGCCACGTCTTTGGAGAAAATACTTCTGGTCGAACCAAAAATAATTGTGAGTCGTCGCAAACTCAAGCAATTCTATGACGAAAACTTTCTGTTCCTCTGTGATTGAGTCTGCATTATTTAAAAAATGTCTGACTGCTTCAACACCGAGATCTTGCGGAATACACGTATATAAAGACGCCACATCGGCAGTCGCAAGAAGGTAATCGCCCTCAATCACAATATTCTCAAGAATTTTCATAGTGGAAGTTGTATCCTTAAGATATGAGGGTGTAGATTTAACCAACGGTTGCAAATAAAAGTCGATGTATCGACCTATACGTGATGTGATCGAGTCGATCCCACTCACGATAGGTCGACCAGGTGGATTTAATGGGTCTTTGTGTATTTTGGGTAGGTGATATATGGTTGGGATTCTTGGAGCTGTAGGTACCAAGAAAGTACCAAGGATCGTTCTAGAGGCAACATACCTGAATATAGAACTCCCATTTATCCCACTCAGAGTCATCAACATTATAGTCACTCGCCAAGGAGAGGGGACTATGGTGCTTCTTATGAGACTACCCCTTATTCCTACCAGTACCCTCCAGTGTATACCAACAATAGGTTTATCCCTTTGCAGGATATGCAGGATAGCTCTAGAGGCTATCAACGACCACAGTCGAGTCATGACTATTGTGGTCCTGAAGGTTACCCCAATAAGGATTTTCATTGGGTAGGGAAGGGTCAAAAAAGGCCTTCGGACCCAAGAGAGGCAACAGGGGAGGCAAAAGACAAAAAAGGAAAAAAGAGGAAGGTAAACTAGGTTGTGGTTTGTTCAATTTGAGTGGTAAAGTACTCACTTCTAGCGAACTAGCCGTTTTAGACAAGGGTCTCAAATTTGCTCCTCCACACAAATTGAACAAATTTGACACCTTTATAGATATTAACAAATTTGCCCGGAAGCTCAATATTCAGCGGCATTTTATTTTAGACTCAACACCCCAGATGGAACGAGCTGCCACCTCAGGGACAGTGCATTCGGGCCTTTCAAACCCTTCACTGTTCAATCCGGCCGTTCCAGCTTCTTCCAAAGTCAATACATTTAAGGAGCTGGTCCTTAAAGACTTGGAAGCTCTTTCTGTTAAAAAAGTTTATTCACACCCAATACCTAAAGAGGGATTTTTATCTTTGTGTAATCGCAAAGATCTTGTCGTGCGGCCAGCCGACAAGGGTGGAGGGATAGTGGTCATGAACAAACCTGATTATGTTGCAGAGATGAACCGCATTTTGGGTGACACTGAAACATACCAAGTTTTACCTAATGATCCAACCAACATTTACAAAAAGGAATTGACCCACCTGGTTCTGAAGGGGTTTAATTCATTTATTTTAAATAAAAAAGAACAAGCTTTCTTGGTACCTACAGCTCCAAGAATCCCAACCATATATCACCTACCCAAAATACACAAAGACCCATTAAATCCACCTGGTCCACCTATCGTGAGTGGGATCGACTCGATCACATCACGTATAGGTCGATACATCGACTTTTATTTGCAACCGTTGGTTAAATCTACACCCTCATATCTTAAGGATACAACTTCCACTATGAAAATTCTTGAGAATATTGTGATTGAGGGCGATTACCTTCTTGCGACTGCCGATGTGGCGTCTTTATATACGTGTATTCCGCAAGATCTCGGTGTTGAAGCAGTCAGACATTTTTTAAATAATGCAGACTCAATCACAGAGGAACAGAAAGTTTTCGTCATAGAATTGCTTGAGTTTGCGACGACTCACAATTATTTTTTGTTCGACCAGAAGTATTTTCTCCAAAGACGTGGCGTGGCGATGGGGGCCAAGTTTGCCCCCAGCCTCGCCAATCTTTTCATGGCCAAGTGGGAGGAGGACGTCGTCTATTGTGAGAGACCTTCCTCCCTAGTCTTATGGGCTAGATATATAGACGACGTCCTCCTCCTGTGGGATGGCTCTAGGGAATCTCTGGATGATTACTTTCGAGTTCTAAATATGAATGATCGAGGTATTTCTTTTACCCATGAGAGTAGTCCTACTAGAATCACATTTCTTGATCTGGAGATTGAGCTTGTGTCTAGGAGCTTCAGGTTCAAAACTCACTTCAAGGGTACTGATAGAAACAGCTTCATCCCTACGGACAGTTGCCACCATAGATATTGGCTTAAATCTGTCCCAAGGAGTCAATTTTTGCGTTTACGCAGAAATTGTTCTGATGATGACATGTATTTTTTACAGGCAGCCATGCTCAGGGAAAGATTTATTGAGAAGGGTTACGACACTTCCTCTGTTGATATGGAGTTACGACAAGTAGCACTAATTGAGCGTGACAGTCTCTTGCAAGATAAGGAACCACGTCCCAATGATGACTCTTATAAGTTCTCAATGTTGACTTCCTACTCCAATCAACATAGGGATGTTCAAAATATCATCAACAAACATTGGGACATTCTTAAAAGCGATAAAGTGTTGGGCCCTAGTCTACCTGAACAGGCAAACGTGATCTTCAGGGGAGCCCCTACATTAAGAAATCGTATTGCCCCCAATGTGGTCGATCCCCCTGAGCGTCCCGTCTTTTTTCAGGATATGAAAGGATATTATCCCTGTAAGAAGTGTAGAGTCTGTCAGTTTAATACCAATGGAAGAACAAAATCATTGGAATTTGGGTCTACGAGTACTGGTCGCCAATACCCTATCAAGGTTTTTTGCACATGCGCAACTACGCATGTTGTTTATCTTGTCACCTGCCCGTGCGGGAAGCAGTACGTCGGTCGTACCATACGTGCCTTCTCCGTACGGGTAGGTGAACATGTGACAAAGATCATTGGTGGAAGCACCAAACACACGGTCCCTCGGCATTATAGGGAATGCCATGCTCGTAACCCTAAAGGTTCCCAGTTTCTCATCATCGACAAATATGTGGCACCTTGGAGGGGAGGAGCCAAGACTAGAGGGGTTTCTCGTCTCGAAGCCTATTGGATTTACGAATTGCGCACTTATGTCCCATATGGCCTCAATGTGGATTGGGACATAAATGCATTTATCAACCAATCATAAATATCTATATATTGTTGACATGCATTCTGTATTCAATGGTGGCTCCAGTACCTTTTTTCTACTTTTTTGTTCTTCACCTTTTTAATTTGAATTTTGGCATAGAATATTGTCTATTCTGCCAATTTTTATTTTTAAATTAATATTTGTTTTTATAACTTTTTATCTGTAGAAGTACTATGTGGTTTCATTACCATAAAATACTTCTAATTTTCAAATCCAAAAACATCTTTGTGGTAGGTGTCCATTTTTGGTTGGGTTAGTTTGTAATTATTTTTGTAATTGTTTTTAAACTTTTTGACTTTTTATTTTATTTTTATTTTTATTTTTTCCATTTATTTCTGAATATCTTTGCTCCTTGGATGTTATAGTCCATTAAGGCATTTTTTAAAAAATAAAAGTATTTTAACTTCTTTTTGTGACATTTAGTCCCCTTTTAAAAAATTTAAAAAAAAAAAAACTTTTGTTGTATTATCTATACAAACAAAAATATTTTTTTCCTCTTTTGGTTATTTCCTTGGCTCTTTTCCCCTTTGGTCATTGGATAAATGGACGACCATCCGTTTATTATATATATATATTTTTTATATGTATTTGGCTGCTGATGTTTTAAAATTTTGGTGCCTCTCCCTTTCGTTTTCTGGCCTCTTCCGTGCGTTACACCTAGCATCAAGCGGTGGAGTGCATTGTGGAATGAATCTGAGGCGTGGAGCGCATTGCTGGAACGCATGCTGGTTGTTTCAGCCACCATCGTTCTGAGGACACCACGGCTCCAAACCGAGTCTTGGTGCGCTTGTGTGGAGCGCACTCTGACGCTGACACGTCACAGTGTCATACTTTCCGGCTGAGGCGTGGAGCGCATGGTGGAGCGCACGCCGGCCGGACAGGTTTGTTTGTTTCTGGGGTGCATTTCAACCCCGTTCCGGATGCTGCTGGTGAGCTAGCGCTAAGCTGGGTTGGCGATCGGCTTTCTCATTTACCAAATGAGATTGGATTATGTGTCAGTGACACATTTTTGCTTTTACTTCATCTGTAAGGTAATTTGGACCAATTGGGATTCCACAGGTGGAGCCACCATTGAGGTAAGGGTGTCTTGTCTTTATAAGCATTCCCTGTGCAGTGTGTCAGCACCCCAGATGATGATCGTTTAGATTGAAACATGTCGGGAATTTGCTGACAATACTGCTCTTTGTTACATGCCTGTTACCAATGCTGAAAATGTGAGTGTAACCCATTTTTTGATTTTGCTATCAAGTAAACTTTTAAACGGATTTACACTATGTGCATTTTTGCCTTCTTTTTTCTAACTTCCGTTGTATTGAGTGTTTGAACCTCCATATGGACCCAAGTCTACAACCTAATACAAGGTGCTTCTGAACCGACTTTCACCTGATCCTGTGTTGGACTTCACCTCCTCGCTGGTATCATCAACTTTAAAGCGCAAATGACCCACTAGGTATATGCCTATTCTGGGTCCACAGCTTCTGGTAAGCCTCCATTCATTTCGGTGCTGGATTTATACATCTTTTTTACCTATGAAGATTTATTACCATTTCTTTATTGAAGTTTATTTTGCACATTTATCCACTGTGAACTGAATTTTGAGGATTCATTTTTTATTAATTTTTTCACAGTTTTTTATGGACTACTTTAATGTGTTTCATACGGACACTTTTCAATGATTGGTTAATTATTAATATACCCAATCCTTTATCTCACTTATAATTAGCGCTACACTTTATGTTTTATTTTGTCCCTTTTTTATAACTGCTGCCATTGTTCAAAGGAATACAACCAAAAAGGGGCACTTTAACAGTATACCTAGTATACTAATCTGCTCAGGGATAGTTACAAACAGTCACTATTCAGTCAGTGCTCAGTATACGTCCCAGCAAAACACGTTCGTAGCTCTTATTTTAGGCAGCTTCTACTGCACCTCTCGCAGCGGATCTTAAGCATCACATCCTAGGGCCAAGGAAAAAAGAATACATAAAACTTGCATCTAGCTGTGTTCCAGGAGTCACAATAAATGTGGAGGATATGTGAGCAATAAGAAAAATCCAAGGAAAGCAAACAAGCTATTTACCTTAGTGGGTTAATGGATTTAGCAGATTGCTACTACACAGTTCCATACGGCCAAGAACAGAGAAAAAAAAATACGTAAGGGATCACCATGAATGTGAAAGATATGAAAGCAGCAAGCCTGGTGCGGGACAAAGATCCAGGGAGAGCAAACAGGCTATTTACTTTAATTGATTAATAGCTTAGCAGTTTATTGCTACACAGTTCCATGCACCAAGCACAAGGTACAATGCAGAGTTAGTGCAGAGTAAGTACTGATTTTGGCTTAAAAAGAGCAATACAGCAGCCTGTTCCTCCTGTAGCTAAGCAGTGTGGCGCTAATAAGGGCGGAGCGGGGCAGAGATCTAAGCTCTGAGTGCCTTTGTGCCTTTGTAAGCTATAGCCAACAACTGCAAACTGGTATATAGTTCCATACACTTCCACAAATTGAGCCAGTTCAGGGTACCACAGACCGCCTATACCGCTGCAGTGCTCTTACTCCTGCAGCAGAGTAGCAAAGTCTTATATATTGAAGAGCTTCTGGTGCAGGGGAACCCAGGAGAGCCGCAGATGAATCAACTGGCTGTTTATATGTATAAACTTGTAATAATAATTGTCTCCTTACCAGTCACGTCCCTTGCACTTTGTCTCTTCTACGGAGCACACTGACTCGCCACTAGTTGGATCCCGTGCTACCATAGCCACGCAGCCCTCCGATGCTAGTCACCTACAACTCTGTGTAGTTGCAGACCCTTCCGCGCACTATAGCGTGAGGTCCGCGGCTCTCCTCCAACTCCGACAGCTCCACAGGTTCTTCAATGGGGATGTAGTCACGAGTGCAGGCAAATCTCACTCACCCGAACTCTCGCGGGATCACAGGTGGCTCCGTTTACTGTGAATTTTCAGCGCCCTGGTCTATGGAACCCGTGCCTCAGTCCCCCCTCTGTCCAACCGACCCGGGGGAGACCAGAGCGGGGAGGTACAGAGATCCTCGACCCTCCCGCAGCAGCAGAAACAGCAACAGTCCGCACCTCAATCGGCTCCGCTCCACTCTCTCCGGCAGAGAAGCACAAATCCAAGTCCTGGTCCCCTGCACGGCAGAGCCCTCTCCAGAGGAAAGGTGCGTACATAGACGGTACGAAGGGGTCACACAGCTATTCTTCCACTGGAACTTATTGAATAGCCATTGCTAGCCCGCTTGTGTGCTCAGACTCTAGGCGTTCAAGTCGGGCATAATTTTCAAAGAGGGGGGGTGAGGAGTGGAGGACCTCAGACGTTCACACCGTCACTCTCACTCTCTCCCGCATCCGGCCACGCCCCCGTCAGTTAGGTGTCTGATTTGGTGTCGGTACCAGAGATTTAGCCCGCCCAGACCAATTTTTAGTTTTCAGCGCTGTTGCACTTTGAATGACAATTGCGTGGTCATGCAACACTGTACCCAAACTAAATCTTTGTTCTTTCCCCCCACAAATAGAGCTTTCGTTTGGTGGTATTTGATCATCTCTGCGGTTTTTATTTTGTGCGCTATAAAAGAAGAGCATTTTTTTTTTTTTAAACACAATTTTTTATTTAATAAATATCACAATTTTTTTTTTTTTTTTAAATGTTGTTCCTCAGTTTAGGCCGATACGTATTCTTCTACATATTTTTGGTAAAAAAAAATTGCAATAATCATATATTGATTGGTTTGCGCAAAAGTTATAGCCTCTCCAAAATAGGTGATAGATTTATGGCATTTTTATTTTATTAATTTTTTTACTAGTAATGGCGGCAATCTGCGATTTATTTTTTGTGACCGTGACATTGGGGCGAACACATCGGACACTTTTGACACGTTTTTGGGACCATTCACATTTATACAGTGATTAGTGCTATAAATATGCACTGATTACTGTGTAAATATGACTGGCA
The DNA here is from genome assembly GCF_905171775.1 of Rana temporaria. Lineage (NCBI taxonomy): Eukaryota > Metazoa > Chordata > Amphibia > Anura > Ranidae > Rana > Rana temporaria. Next base: position 380,146,365 of record NC_053489.1, on the reverse strand, counting down.
GGGAAGGGGTTAACCACTAGGGGGTGCTGAAGGGGTTAAAATGCTCCCTATAGTGTGTTCTAACTGTAGGGGGGAGGGGACTCACAAGGGGAGGAGAACCGATGTGTGTTCCTCTGTACTGGGAACACAGCATCGGTCTCCTCACCTCGGACAGGTGGATCTGTGTGTTTACACACACAGATCCACACTCTCCTGCCGTGATCACCGGCAATCGCGGGTTCCCGGCAGCAATCGCGACCGCCGCGTCATGAGCGGTCCTGCGGGTGCGCCCTAGAACGCCGGGAATACAGGACGTCATATGACAACCACCCGGATCGAGGGAGGGTTCCTGCTGACGTCATTTGACAATGCGTCGGTAGGGAAGGGGTTAAATGGATTATGTGCTTAAAATCTTATAAAAAAATGTATATTTTATTTGAATCTTTTGGTTTTTATTTTATTTTTTTATTTTAAAAGAGTAAAACAAACCATTTTAGAATGGGAGTGGGTCTCTTATGAATGTATTCAGAATGTTATCTATGTCATAGTTACAAAAATATCAGAAAAAATATATGTTGACATGTCTTTATTAGACATTACATTTTTTCAGAAAAACATATTTTAAAAATATATTTTCTAATATATATATATATATATATATATATATCTATTTAAATTATATTTTTGGAATGCATTTACAAGTATATTTAAAGATATATGTTTAAATGCATTTTTTTTATATGTTCAAAAAAGATCTGGAAAATATATTTACAAACATATATTTTTACATATATGCCTTTGGAAAATATATTACAATTATATTTTTGGAACGCATTTACAAATATATGTAAAAATATATGTTGAAATTACTTTTTTATGTGTTAAAAAAATCTGAAGAATATATTTTAAAAATATATTTTCCAATATGTCTTTGGAAAATGCATTTAAATTATATTTTTGGAATGCCTTTACAAGTATATTTAAAAATATATGTTTACATTTTTTTTTTAGATGCTCAAAAATATCTGTCAAATATATAAAAAAATATATATTTTCAAATATATGCCTTTGGAAAATATATTTTAATTTACATTTTTGGAATAGATGTAAAAATATATTTGCGTAGGCCAATATATTGTAAATATATTTAAAATATATATTTTTTTTAATAAATATATTGGAAATATATTTTTCTTCTATATGGGTTCTACTGCAGGGCTCAAAATTTCAAGTCCTGAGCTGCTAGCCAGGCCTCAAGGGTTAATCACCACCAGTTGTCCCACCTGCCCCTATTTCCGCCCCTAAACACGCTCTCATAAAATGACACTCAAATGTATTAAGTAGAATTAAGTTATTAAAATTAATATTAACAACAACTGTATCCGTGCCCACCAATGCAGGCTGTGTGTGTGTGTGTGTGTGTGTGTGTGTGTGTCCACCATGCAGCCTTGTGCCTAGTGCCCATCAATGCAGCCTTGTGCCTACCAATGCAGCCTTCTGCCTAGTGCCCACCAATGCAGCCTTGTGCCTAGTGCCCACCAATGCAGTCTTGTGTCCACCATGCAGCCGTTTGCCCAGTGCCCACCAATGCAGTCTTGTGTCCACCTTGCAGCCGTGTGCCCAGTGCCCACCATGGAGCTTTGTGTCCACCTTGTAGCCGAGGAGAGGAACAGGAGAGCCTTCCAGATGATCAGAGAGCAGGGGGGGGGGGAACACAGTGATAACAGCTTTCATTTCAATAGCCGTGTTCCCACCGCGCAACGTCATATACAGCCCCGCCCCCTGGCCGGGGAACTTTTATAGACAGATCACCCGTCCAATCCCAGTGATCAGGGGGCGGGGCTATATCTGAAAGCGAGCGGCTGGGAACACGGCTATTGAAATTAAAGCTGTTATCACTGTTCCCCCCGCTGCGCTCTGAACACCTGGGTGTCTCTCTCTCTCCATGAGCGCTGGAAGAAGGACTCCCATTTGACACAGCCAGGCTGGCGGCTCGCCCCCCCCGACCTCAGAATCCACTCACAAAATGCGAGCAGGCGAGTGGATTTTTTGAGGGCTGTTCTACAGGATTGTATTCTGAGCCTGAATCTGACAGATGAGTCCTCTTCACAATCGGTCATGCTCAGAAATGTGTAGGCCTCTTCACTAGTGTACCTTTGATATGACATTTTGGTCTCTAAATTTACTGGTACACTAGTGAGACTCACAGGAAAAAAAGCCCATAACTGTCAGCGACTGGTTCAAACGCTACCAAAAATAAACTGTTAGCGTTCGCAGGGATCAGGCCTGACTCTGCAAACACTGCAGTTATGTGTTTAGTGTTTTGTAAGTGACAGTGATCAATCGATACTGCACTTGGAAGGGGTAGGCTGGGCTGGGCGGAGGGGCAAAACACAGGTTCTAGCAGGTATCTGGGGTGATCCCGCTAACACTGCATTTTTGGAAACCCTAAACTGCTGGAGACACTAGTATAGATATGACCAGATATTGATCCGTTCAGATACTGTACTACTAAGGAAGGTGTAAGGTGCGTGCGTGGGTGTTAACGCTACTGGTACTCATCTGATGCTTTCTGGGGTGACGCAGCCCCTAACTGACCCTAAAACCTAACTGATATCACCTGCCAGGCAATCATGAGATTAAACCTTTATTGGGTAATAAATGGTGGGTGCCCTGACGCTGTTAAAAAAAACTACCTTGATTGTGAAAAAAATAAATAAAAAAAACTAACCAGTGTCATCTATAACACTAATACAGTGATCACTGGTGACAGGGGGTGAAAGGGTTAACTAGGGGGTTAAAAACCTTTATTAGGTAATATATGGGGGTACCTGACACTATTAAAAAACCTGACGATGAAACTAATCAACTATCTGGCTAACTAGCGTCACCCATGACACAAAAACAGCGATCAGAAAAAAAAATGTAATAGTGACACTGGTGACAGGAGGTGAAAGGGTTAACTGGGGGGCGATCATAGGGTTAGGTTTTTTTTTTTTAAAGGGGGTTAGGGGGGGGTACCATAGTTCCCTAGTGCAGTTCTATTGGTGACACTGTCACAGGGAGTGCAGGGGTTAACTGGGGGGGTGAAAAGTGTGCCTATGTGTAAAGTGAAACGTGGCTCTGTAGTCTTGGGAGCAGACAAGAGGGATCTGCTAGAGCTGAGGCAGGGGAGACACCAGAGAGCACAGAAGCCTGCCTAGATACCAAGAGAGGTGAAAGATATGGTGCTGAGGGGACTCTGTGACAGAGCACTATGATCCACTAGATGGCAACATTAGGAATCACGATTTGGAAGCTCCGAACACTACCTAGGATTTGGGGAGACTGAAATCCCTGTGGTGGGCGAGACAGCTGTAGCAGCCATCGCCATCTGGTAAGCAGATTATTATATCACCTTGGGTGTGCGGAGCCGGATGCACCATTTTATATTGCCACTTTACTACTGGTTCTAGCGCAGCGTTGGCCTTCGGGCTCCTTTTTTTCTATGTGTACTAGTGTCAGTGTAGTGTTGGTGCACTTACTCTGGATGTCTTCTCTCCTCTCACTGAAACGAAAGGACAGCACGAGGAGAGATGACATCACTTCCCCTGCCTGTGTTTACACTTACACAGGCAAGTGAAGCATGTCATTGGTCAGGAGCGATCGGGAGGGGCAGGCCATGAATCACTGGCCTGGCCCTCGGGATGGATCGCTTCTGAACCAAATCTTACCGCCTCAGGCATTGGAGGGGGGGGGGGGGGCGCGAAAGGTACGTTTCGTTGCCTGCACCTGCTATTCTGCCGACGTATATCGTGAGGCGGTCGGCAAGTGGTTAGTCACTTTTATTCCTATTACAAGAAATGTAAATGTCTCTTGCAATAGGAATAATGTGTGACAGGTCCTCTTTACAGTGAGATCTGGGATCAATAATTTTATCAATGTTTTTATTTTTATTTTATTTTCAAATGCAGAGGCCGGGCATGACATAACATTACGCCCGACCTCTGAACGATCATGGAAAATCTGGGAATCGTCTGGCCTGCCAGAAATCTATATGGTAAACATTCGGTGGTGAACGGTTCCTTCTCAGGTTGGCCGATGGCAGGGGCGAGCCGGGAGAAGCACCAGAGGGGGGGGGGTGTCCCCTCCCGCCACCAAAGAATGATTAAGCGGCTGAACATCATTCAGATATCACACAGCGTATGACGTTACGTGGGCGGGAAGTTGTTAAGTATACTATGTTACACTAATTGTGTATGCTGTTGTACAGTTGTTGCTTTATCATTGCCCATTTTTACTTTTTCTTCACTTAAGGGATAATCCTGAAGTTGTTTCTAAAGAACAACCAAGGTCTCCGAAGCCACCTCCAGAAGAGGCTCAGATAGCTGCTGCTTCAGCAGCAATGACCAGACTTCAGTCAATGCAAGAAAAAGGCAAGTCACAATCCAAGAATGCTATTCAGATACATGGTACGTACAATACCTTGAAATGCTGAAGGCAGTAACTGTAGCAAAAATCTAGAAAAGTTTATAACGAACATAATAGCAAATTGGTTTTGTGTACTTGTAGAACTGTATTCTTGTGTTTAAATGTTAACCTGTGCACTTTTCCCATGTTACAAAAGTTACATATCGTTTTCCCCCCCGAAAGTAAGACCTACCCTGAAAATAAGACCTACCCCAATTTTCAAGGAGGGCTGCAATAAAGGCCTTCCCCCGAAAATAAGCCCTAGCGCGTGTGTTTCTGTAATGTATCTGTAGTCAAATACCTTCGGTATACAGTGACACTCGGCGTTCAGCTTATCTCCTCCTCTTCCCCTTCCTGTCAGCAGGGGATCTCGCCCTCCTTCCCTCTGCAATGCTCAGATCGCCGCAGGCTATGAAAGTGCAGAGGAGCACTCAGCTGATCTCCTTCTCCTGCTTGTCAGCGGGGGGGATCTCCGCCCCCTTCTCTCTGCAATGCTGGTTCGCGGCAGGCTATGGAAGCGCCGAGGGGCACTCAGATGATGTTTTGTTCTCCTGCTTGTCAGCAGGGATCTCGGGCCCCCCTCCCTCTGCAAAGCTGGATCGCAGCGGAATCAGAAGCACAGGAACAGGCACAAGTAACAGGGACCGGAACCGCTGAGTTCCGTCGGCACTAGGCTGGGGTCAGTGCACCCTTTAAATAGGCACGTGCGCGCACGTTGCCGCAAATTCGTGGGGACAGCTCTAACAGTTCTCTTACGCAAGGCTTTTCCGATTTTGGTTTCAGCCGGACAACTCCATGACCGTGGCTTCAGTCTACCATCAGGTATACCGGCAGGCGGACTACTGGAGTCGCCAGATTCTGGACCAGGGCGACTGATCTTTGTGCTTGGGGTGTTTCGGCTCCCTTGCAGGAGGTGAGCCTCACAGGGCATGGATCTCCTGGCTGCTCGTTTCTACCGCAAGGGTGTCGAAGTTAGTGGCCAGGTCTAGTGATCTGGTACAGACCCGTCAGTCGCGCTGGGGTCCCTGTGGGGTCCGTACCTGCGACTTTTTGCCATTCCTCCATTGTATTTTCTTCCTCGGCTGCTCTGTGGAGGCTGAGGAGATCACGATGATTCTAATCGCTCCAGATTGACCTTGGCGTCCTTGGTGCGCCGATATCGAGCGCCTGGTAGCGGAGGTACCCTGGCGGTTGCCAGGGCGGGAGGTCCCTTTGTCTCGAGGTCCCATACTTCCTCCTGTTGTACAGTCACTGACTTGCTCAACGTGGCTATTGGAAGCCAGACTTTAAGTGACCGGGGTCTGTCCGACTCGGACATCTCAACAATGCTGAGAGCACGATAGTCTTCTTCCGGAGGATCTACCGTCGCACCTGGCAGGCCTACATCTCTTGGTGTGAAGGGATGGAGTGACGTCCACAGACGTACTCGTTGTCCAGGGTCCTGCTGTTTTTTACAGCTTGGAGTGGATCTAAAATTGCTTAAAACACTGTTTGGGGGCAGATTTCAGCCTTGGCTGTGTTCTTTCAGTGGCCTTTTTGCGGCCCGTTCCCTGGTGGGTCCCTTTTTGTGTGCAGGGGGTTTGTCATATACTTTCCCCTCTTGGCCCATGTCTTGCCCCATGAGTTTTGACTCTGGTGCTCTCGTGTTCTTCAGGAACCTTCCTTTTGGAAACATCAGAGAAATTTTCTCTTGACACTATCTCAGAAGGTGGCACCTTTAGTGGCCTTTACCTCTGATTAGAAGGATGAAACCACATGAATAAAGACAAAATGTTGAGGGGGCGTGTCCGGACGTACAGCAAGGAGGACGTGTGGATGCTGAGCTCCACACAGGCAGATTACATCCACTGCCATCCTAGCCCCATTCCTGGCTTATTTGGTCCCGTTCTTGCGGCACCTACTTTGGGCCCTCTTCTGCCTCTATCCCAGCAACTTTTTGGACGAATCGTCCCCCTCTGAGGCTTGAGGTGAGATCCGCTACTCTCCACGCCGCCGCCGCCATCTTGCGGCCTGTAATTCCGGAGCCCTCCGTTCCTGCCTCCTGTGATCTGGGCATCGGAGGAGTCCCACTACCTGTCTGGCTGTTACACCCCCGGAGGACGTGGCATCCTCTCTCTGCTGTGGGTGGATTCTTGAGGGCACTGCCGTGGATCGTGTAGCTCCGCGGCGCCACTTCGCTGCCTACGGAACGGACCCCTTCCATCTCCTGGGTCACAGTGAGTACCAGATCCCCGGCCTCCCATTCCTCCGGATTGACTTACCGGGCTGTGTCTGTTTAGCAGTGTCTGTGTCAGAACTTAGAGGAGAGATTAATCAAATTTGAGAACGTACAGACACCCTTGAAAACAAATTCGATGAGATGATCAACTACGTAAAAGCCATAGAGGAGGAAAACCTCAATCTCTGCCTTTTGGTCTCCCAGCTACAACTGCAACAGGAGGACCTGGAGAACAGGGAAAGACGGCAGAACCTGCGCTTCAGGGGTATCCCGGAAACAGTGAGTGACTCTGAATTACGTGCATACCTCCTGGGTCTTTTCAACGTTATGGCCCCCACTGTGGTGGACATAGACTGGCGCCTGGATAAGGCTGGAGCTAGACCTAGAGATGTCATAGTGATTTTTTTTGGCCTTTCTTTTTTCAACATGTTGTATCCACCCTGTTCCCGGTTCGGGTGGATCTTTTCCCAACCCATGGGATAAGTTCTAACTATTGTTTTTTTTTTTCTTCAGGTTGTTATACTCATGTTGTCGGTCATCCATGTCTATGCGCTGACTTTTTTTTGTCTCCTTCACTAGTTATGGATCACTGATTACTCCACGCATTTTGGTAGCTACCAAGTTCATAAGATGTGCAGATGACCCTTCCCTGTCTCCTTACCCGGAGTCTCCTGGTGGAAGTCTGTTTACGTCCTTGCTTGACCCTGGGCTTTGCCCAGGGCCTCCTGAGTGATATTTACAACTCAGGTTTTCAAAGTTAAATATTTTTTTTCTTTCTTCTAAATGTTTTTTTTTCAATATTTTTATGTTTATTATTTTCGTTTTCTGTGTCCACATCTGTAGATCGACTCTGTAGGTTGAATTTGCATTGTTTTTGTTTTATAGATTCACTGAAGTTCCTTAGCAGGAAGTAATTATTTCCTTGCAGGTCTCGAGGTGACGTCTTTTCTAGAAATGTCTATGTATATCGCTATACCCTTTATTATTTTCATGCCCCTTATTTTGTGCTAATATCTGTTTTCATTATATTCACGCAAGCCTGTTTATCTAGCCTACTTCCATGGCCTTAAGGATTTTGTCATATAATGTGAAAGGTTTAGGTTCTGTGCACAAGCGCTGGATGGCCCTGAAGGACTTCAGGGCCTCTGGCGCAGATGTGATAATGATCCAGGACACCCACTTCCATGAGGGAGGTTCGTTTAAATTTGCCTCAAAATTTTTCCCCACCTCCTTTCTTGCCTCTGATTCCACGGGCAGGGCGGGTGTGGCTGTCCTGGTGAAAAGTTCATGTCCTATTAAGGTAAAGAGCTCGTATGCAGATCCTCACGGAAGATTCCTCATTTTGGATTGTGAGTTTCTGACTACATCGTTCACCCTAGTCAATCTCTATGCCCCCAACACTGGCCAGATAGCCTTCCTCAACAAACTTTTTGACTCCCCCCAATATCGTGCACAACCATTTATGATTGTGGGTGGGGATTTCAATTTGGTTATGTCTCCCACCAGAGATAGACAAACCCTTCTTAATGTCTCTCCGTCTAAAAAAATCATGTCCCAGGCCAATGTTTTCCGTAGATGTGTTAGATCTCGCCAACTTTTTGACTCATGGAGGATTAAAAACACCCACTTTCCAAACAGTACTTTTTACTCTCCAGCTCATAAAATGTATTCTCGTCTTGACCATTTTCTCATTTCGGCCCCGACTATTCCCTATGTGGTCGAGTCTGATATTTCACCCATCACATGGTCTGATCATGCTCCCATTGTGTTAGATCTCATGCTTTCCCAGCCCCACGCCAAATCCTGTCACTGGCGTCTTAATGATCATCTCTTACAATCTGAGGTTTTACGTTTAATTTTGGCCAAGGGCTTAGAAGATTTTTTCCAACTCAATGTGTGGTCAGTTTCTGATTTTTCTACACTGTGGGAGGCACACAAGGCCGTATTTCGTGGCATTTGCATAGCTGAAAGCTCTCGACTTAAAAAAAATCGTAATGGACTTCTTCAGTCCTTGGCGTCTGCTCTGGTTCTCGCAGAGCGGAGGCTGTTGTGCGCGCCCACGGTGGCGAAATTACGTAAAGTCACCAACCTTAGGGAACAAATAAAGTCGTTGAAAATGGGTAGGGCGGCTAGGTCCTTGCTCTGGACAAAACAGAAATGTTACGAGTTCTCAAACAAACCACATAAAATGTTAGTTAACAAACTACAACCGCGCCCATTTCATTCCTTTCCTGACTTTCTCCTCCAGCCAGACGGATCTAGAACGCATTGCCCCCGCGAGATGTCAGATACTTTTGGCAAATTCTACAGTAAGTTGTACAATTGTCTGACTCCGGAGAATCAATTTACTTTTACCCAAGATAAGTTTGAGTCCTTTTTCTCTAACATTAAACTTCCAAAGTTGTCTTTAGCAGATTTAGCCGGATTGAATGTGGCGATATCAGCTAAGGAACTCTTAGCCAAAATTAAGGATCTCCCCTTACATAAATCTCCTGGTCCTGATGGTTTATCTTATTACTGCTATAAAACCTTTATAGATATTTTATCCCCCCATATGCTGACCCTTTACAGCTCTTTGTTTAAAGGCACCCCCCGCATTCTCACTTCTCCCACTCTCAAATTTCAGGCATCCAAAAGCCTGGTAAGGATCCCTCCATTCCAGATAACTATAGACCCATAGCTCTTTTAAATTCAGATTATAAAATATTTACCAAGATTCTCGCTTCCAGACTGTCTAGGCTAATTTCCAAACTAATCCATAGGGATCAGGTTGGATTTGTCCCTGGCAGGCATGCAAGGGACAACACCCGTCATACAGTGGATCTGATTGATCTCCTGGACAGATCCACCCGCTCGGCACTAGTTTTAAGTTTAGATGCTCAAAAGGCCTTTGATAGGTTGAGTTGGCCTTATATGTTTGCCACTCTTAAATTGTATGGTTTTAAGGGCCCTTTTTTGAAGGCTTTAGAGGCCCTGTATTCAACAGTCACGGCCCAAGTGCGGACGTCGTCCTTCCTGTCGCCTTGTTTTCCCATGACGAACAGGACTCGGCAGGGGTGCCCCTTATCCCCATTGCTTTTCATTTTATGTTTGGAGCGCCTTGCTGAGTCTTTTCGATCCCATCCAGACATTCGTGGGGTGGTGATGCGACAGGGGGAATATAAATTGTCACTTTTTGCGGACGACATTCTGCTCACTATTACCAACCCACTGATTTCTCTCCCTTCACTACATAAATTATTATCTTCCTTTGGTTCCATCTCAGGTTATAAGGTAACACTTCCAAAACTGAAGCGCTCCCCATACATATCCCGCCCGCATTGCTGTCTCAACTTAAGGGATCCTATCCCTACAGGCGGTGTACTGATTCCCTTAAATACCTGGGTATTTTCCTTACTCCCTCCTATTCATCCCTTTATTCTGTTAATTTTCCCTCCTTAGTTTTAGACATTAATAAATCTCTGCTGACCTGGACAAAATATCCTCTCTCCCTTCTAGGTAGAATTAATGTCCTAAAAATGTCCATCCTACCCAGATTGTTTTATTACTTTGAAACGCTACCGGTCGCTATACCTTCTCCCTAGCTGAAAGCACTTCGACTGAGTTTCTTGAGGTTCATATGGGGCGGCGGGGCTCACCGTATAGCAAGCTCAGTAGTATTTGCTCCCACATGTAGGGGTGGTTTGGGAGCCCCGGATATAATTAAATATTATTATGCCTCACACTTGAGAGCGGTTGTTTCCTGGTCCTCTCTACACGCTCCGAATCAATGGGCCGCCATTGAAAAGGGGGTGTTGTATCCGGCCCACCCTTGCTCGTTGATTTGGGTCGCCCCTTTATCCCTAGATCCTATTTTCAAACGCATGGCCCCAATGGCTTTCACTTTAGCCATTTGGCATAAATGTCTCAAAATCTACTCCCTTGCCTCACCTTGCCCTCCATTGGCGAATGTTTTGTTTAACCCAGTTATACCTGATAGCATTTCATTGGGTAGGATATCTCCATGGCTCGACGCGCCTCTATTTCAACTCCGAAATTAAGTCCATCTTGTCACGCGGAGATTGTATAGCTTTGATATTTTACGCAAAAAATTCAATATACCCAACCACCTTTTTTATTTTTACCTGCAGGTTAGACATTTCTTTCAATCCAAATCTTCTACCCTGACTCTTGATAAACCGACAGCTTTTGAGTTTTTGTGTGCCCAGGGCCCTCACCAATTACACCTAATATCCTCTATTCACCGTATCCTCCATGAGTCGATCCCTCTTTCTGAGACCACACACCTTTACATGAGAAAGTGGTCCCACCTATTGGGTAAGCCTATTACGGTCCAAACCTGGGATAAGATTTGGTCTTCTACCTTTAAATCCTCTAAATGCGTGATCCATCGGGAAACGTCTATTAAAATTCTCATGTTTTGGTATAAAACTCCTGATGTCATTCACACATATGTTCCCTCAGTTCTGCCACATTGTTGGCGTTGTGGAAATGATATTGGCTCTTTGTTTCATATCTTTTGGAGATGTTCCCTGTCTCAACCCTTTTGGCAGGAGGTGAGACTGCTGGCACAGGAGGTGATAGAAGTGTCCCTTCCATTTGATCCATTAAACTTTCTTTTGGGCCTCCCATTCCCAGGTCTAACCAAAAATGCTAACCGCTTGGCCACCTATATTTTATTGGCCGCCAAGAGGCTCTTACCGTTGTGTTGGTTGTCTGGTGCCCCGCCTCCATGGCCCAGATTTCTCCACCTGGTTGCTGAAATTCAGAGGATGAAATATTTGAAAGCCTCTGTTAACGATTCCATACCACAATTTGATAAAGTCTGGGAACCTTGGGATCATTCGAGATACGGGACTCCTGTGTCGTTGCCCTCACCTTCGTATATGTTTTCCTTTTTTTTTTTCTCTGTTTGTACCTCCAATGTATACCTAAGAGTTGTTTGTTTTATATGATCTTGTAGAATCATGCAGATCACTCCTGTGTTCTGCGTCCTTGGACACTATGTATATGTCATTTACTTTCATGTTTTTTCTTTGTACAATTTCTTTATCGTCATTGTGTTGAACTTTTCAATGCTTTGTACCTTATGATACTGTTATGTCTTACTTGTTTATATAACCCAATAAAAATACAATTTTGCAAAAAAAAAAAGACAAAAGGCTGCTTGGGGCCGATTGGCATGGAATATCACAGGTCAAAAAATATTGGTTGGGACCTTTGAGGCACTGATAGAAAACATCAAATAATATAAAAAAAATGTATTCATATAAAACAGTATACATATAAAAACATTAGGGACAGGCCCCACAAATCAGATCAAGTAATGTAATAAACAAAACCATATAGGTCTAATGGGTGGAGCCAGCCAGCAACCTCGACCGGTTTCGCGGAAATACAGCTTCTTCAGGAGGGTCTATGAAATACATACAAAATATACAGTAAAGAACAAGCATATTAGAAAAGTATATAAGGCATGGGAAAAACAAAAGCAGTGCTATGTCTAAGGGAGTCAAATGTTCACCTGACCTGGTCCAGTGACTGGGTCATGGGCTTGGTAACCCCCCGTGGCGCACAAGGGGGATATCAAAACGGGCTCTAATAAGGTAAAAAGGTGCTTTAAGTAATCAAGTTGGAAAATTGATTAGACTAGGGAAAGGCCACCAAGGTGAGGGAAAGGAGAAGGGGGAGGGGGAAAAAAGGGGAATAAGGAAAAAGGGGGGGGGGGTGTTAAGATCCTAGTGAGGTGAAACGGGATACGGAATGGGAAGGCGAGGAAAGGAGGGGGGGGAAGGGAAGGGACAGTGGATGGGAGGGAAGGGAAGAAAGACAGGGAAAGGGAAAAGGGGGGGGTTTGGGTGGAGGAGGGAGAGAAGGAGGGGAAGGAAAGGAAGGGGAGGGGGAGAAGGGCCAATGAAAAGGCAGAGGGAATAGAGGAGGAATGGGAAGGAAGGAACGGGGGGGGAAGGGGCAATGAGACCAAGGAGTGATGAAGAAGGGAAGGAAAGGGGGAGAGGGGGATTGGAGGGGAAGGGGGGCGAGAGGAATGGAGAGAAGGGGAGAAAAGTGGAAGGAAAAGGGAGGGATGGGTGGGGAAGAAAGGTGAAGAATAGAAGGTGGAGGGGGGGGAGGGAATAAAGTGGGGGAAAGTGCAAGACGTGTAGGTAGGGGAACCAGGGGTGTTCTGTGATAAAGTAACAGCCAAAACCAGAGGTCACATCAGTAAAAAACATAAGAGTTAACTGGTAACTCCTTACCAGTAAAGCCTAAGTTAGGCTATAGAAGCTGGGGCAGGGTGGAAGCGGGATTGATCTACTGGTGGTGTCACGTTTGTAGTCCAGTAATGGATGTAAGAGCCATTAAAGATATTTGCTAAACCAGGCAGGAACTGGAATCAAAGCAAAAGGGTTTGAAAAAAAACGAGTAACAGGGTGGTTAGCAAAAAATGCTAGTCCATATGGGGCGCTGAAAGGCGTCTTAACTAGATCAATATGCCGCCAGGTGTCCCCAGGGAGAGCAGCCGTGGTGTCTCATACTAACAGCTCAGAGAGCTGTTTAAGTATGAAATCCCAAACCACGTCAGATGTCACATTATCGCGACACTGACATGGTCCTCGGTCCAACACCCGTTGCACTGATGACAGTGCGGAGGTGTGCGGTCCTAAGGTCCAATGGCAGAACGCCAGGTCAGAGGCCGCAAGAAAGGAGCTCTGATTGGAGCTCCCCCCCGGGACGGACGCTCGTACGCCAATGGGGGAGAAGGAGCAGCCCAGACACAGTCACATGACTCAGAGAGCGGCGCTTTAAAAAACAAAACAATGCCCATGTTGATAATAGCGCAAAACAACAGTAAAATTTACAATGGGATATGATCACATGGAGAATTAACAACGATTGAAAATAGGTTAAATCCTATAACAACATCACAACAGGGATCAAAGTAATTCACAACACAGAGGGAGGAGAGAAAAATGCCCATTGAAGAGCCGATGTCAGTTTGAACATTTGATACAGGCCACAATAATAGAGACAGGACAAATACAAATATATATTGCAGCTACATGGTCGAATTAGGATACCATAAATGGAAATGAAGGGGGGGGGGGGGGAATGTGGGAAGGGTGGGAGGAGGAAAAGGGGGGGGGGAAAGAGACACAAGAATTACAGAAATGGTTTGTAAGAATTCATCTCATTCAACCCAGGGGGTATCGAGGCATTGAGATGCTCTATCCAGAGGCATTCACTCTGTAGGACAGATTTATCCCAATCGCCACCACGTGGGTTTGGTGGGATCACTTCTAGTACAAGGAATCGCACCACAGAGAGGTCATAACGGTGGTGTAATCCAATGTGGCGTCCAATAGTGGTAAGTTTCCCATTGCCTGAGTCGTATAAATGGTCACCCATTCGTTGGCGGAACTCTCTGATGGTCTTACCGATGTAGAAGGCCCCACATCAGCAGACCATCAGATAGATCACACCCCTAGTGCCGCAATTAGCAAAGGCAGAGGGGCGGAATTGTTCACCGTTGGGTAGGATGAAGCGCTCTCCCTCCAATACCCAAGGGCAGCGTGGACAATTGCCGCACTTAAATGTCCCTTTGGGGTTAGAGTGTGGTGAGTGTTGTGCCACATAATGGCTCCTGGTAAGGCGATCTCTAAGGGAGTGTGCACGACGAAACACCAATTCTGGCTTGGGTTTGACGTGTTTGTAAAGAGTGCTATCTTCGGTAAGTATATGCCAATGCTTGCCAAGGATGTTCCAGAGTATATTATGATGGGCTGAAAAGGTCGTAATGAATCGTACGGATTCATGTGTGGCTAAAGATTTAAGTTT